>NC_133647.1:82327741-82627741 GCF_009905375.1 Apium graveolens
TAGTTGCTGTGCACAGATTTTATGGATGAAAAATCAACTGTTGGACTATGGTCTACAAGTGAATAAGATTCCTATTTTCTTTGATAACACAAGTGTTATTGCCATCACTGAGAATCCAATACAACATTCAAGTACCAAGCACATTGACATCAATTACCACTTCATTAGAAAGCATGTTATGAATGGTATTGTGGAACTTTATTTTGTTCCAAGTGGAAAACAACTTGCAGACATCTTTACCAAGCCACTTGATGAATCCACCTTCACTAGGTTGGTAAGTGAGCTAGGGATGCTTAATTACTCTTAATATATTTTGATGTCTAAGTAATTTGTAATGTAACCAGAGTAAAAGTTGATATTTCCTCTCAGATAAAACTTTGTCTAAGTTAGAATTTATATGTTGACAGATAATCATTATCCTTTGAAAATGAATATCTGTTGGAGTATAACATCCGTCGAAGTGTCAACTCTTACTCTGGGTACTTTTACCATTATCCGTCGAATTATACTCAATCTTAGCCGTTCATTTTGAGAATTATCCGTCAAATTTACTTATAGCCTGTATGTATATTTCAATGAATAATCTTAGAATTTTGACAGTTTTTTGTATTTTTAAAAACGGCTATTTTGGGATAATTTGATTGGTTACTTTATTTCACTTTTTAATTTTTGACAGTTTATTTCTGAGATAGTATAAAAGTTAATTTCATTTTTACTCTTTTCTTTTATCATTCTTATAACAATTTCTCTAACTTTCTTCTTCTCCAAAGCAAATACTTTCTTTCTACAACTAATCTCAATCACAAAAATGGCACCCGTAGTCAAAATTATGTCCTAAACTGGGTTCGTCTATGAAAAGAACAACTTTGTGGCTCTGGTGAACAAGAAAATTCCAGCACCTGAAGATTATCACAAGATGATGGACTTCATAAAGAACTGCAAATTGAGTTATACTATGCTTGAGTCCCCAACCATCTACTGTGAAGTTGTCGAGGAAATTTGGACTACAGATGTGTTCAACTCAAAGGAAAAAACTATTACCTTCACTCTCAAAGGTAATGAACACTGTGTTAACTGTGATGCCATTGAAAAATGCTTTAAATTTCCGGAAAATAACACACTTGCTCCACACACTGATACTGATGTGAGTAACATGCTTGTTTCTATGGGCTATGCTCTTGATGCCACTAAATTAGGTGATGTTAGGAGATTAGATCTTAGAAAAGAATGGAGTTTTATGTGTGATTCATTTATTAAGGTATTTTCTGGCAAAATTAGCAATTTTGTTGCAATATCTTACTCACTTGTATACATGCTCTATATGCTTCTTAGTGATAAGTAATTCAATTTTAGAAATTCTGTTATCTATGAGATATGGAGTAAGTTAGGAGTTATCAAGAAGTGGTCTAAGAATATCTATTATGCTAGATTTTTCATGATTCTAGTTAAATTTGTTTCTGAAAATCTCTCAATTGAGAACCCAACAAACAAGTTAGCTTGTTGGGTCCAAGAGAGAAGAATTATTGCTGACTTGAACAGGGCAAATCATCACAAGGATGTTACTCTTGTGTACATGCCAATCATGGAGCTACCTCAGGTAAGTGAGGTAAATATTTCTGTCTCTACCACTTCTCAACCTATCACTTCTTTGCAATCAACTATGGAAATGGCATCTGTGATAGTGACCAAACAGATGCCTACCCAAGCCACAAAACCAAAAATTTCTAAATCCAAATCAAAGAAAGCCCCCTCTAGTTTCTCTCAACAAAAACTAGTTATAAGTAAAATCCACCAAAAGCCAAGAGGGGAGTGTGAAGGGAAGTGAAACTGGTGAGGGACAGGGTGAACATCAAAGAAGCCCTAAGAATAAGGATGGAGAGGTGAGTGAATCCCAACCAAGCCACACTGCAGTTTCCCAATAAACTGCAATAGTTAATAAGGAACTTAGCTCATTGCTAGTTGCATCCTCCCAAAAGGATGTAACTATTGAACAAAGCTCTCAACCAAGAGCACATGCCAAAAGGGTTATGGACACAAGCTCACCCCAAACTTATGCCAGAAAGAACAAATCCAAAATAATTGGGGATACACAGGGTGCACACACTGTGTCTACTACAGTCAAAGACTCTATACATGCACCTTCTCAGAGTCAGGTTGATGTGGCTCCAATAAATGTGGAATCACAGCCAAAATCTTTAACAATAGAAGCACCTAACACACCAAACTCACCCACACATTCTCTGGATGTTGATATGATTCATACATCAATTCCTGATTCTCCATCTTTAACTCTCATGGAGGAGCCAAAAATCCAAGCAAGTGAGCATCATCTTTTAGATGATTTGTTGGCTCACTTGCAATTTCTTTCTGAGTCTACTGAAAAATCTGTGCAAAATCTCAAATCAATCACCACAGATTCTACAGTAGTTTCTACTCCAAACTCTATTATTTCTACTATCTTAACGGATATTGTTCATCCGTCGACTAGTGATTGTATCTCGACGGATGTGCTTAACAGCAGTCATCCGTTGACACTTTCAATTACTACTTCGACGGATGTTTCTCATCCGTTGAACATCACTGCACAACTTCAAATATCAACAAATGTTATAAGTGCAGATGATCTAGTGGTTGTACAGTCACTCTTAGGATTGAGGGAAGGGAGTGAACAGAGTGAGAGGCTGACTTGCTCTCAGGAAAAAAGAGAGGAAATGAGTGAAACTATGCAAGCTATTTCTTCCAGCTTGACAAAAGTTAGTGAGTGGAGTCCCACCTTAGTAGGTGACGGTGAGGGTGTGAGGGTGGGAAGCAAATGGGAGCCCTTGATGCAAGAAAAGAGATAACATGAGAGAAAAGCAGGTACATGAGAGATAAGGGTGGAAACCATTGCTAGTGAGTCAATGAATGTTAGTGATGCAGAAAAAGAGAAATTGTTTTAGCAAGAATATCAAGATGTGATAGATTCTATCTCTTTGGATGCTGAGACATTTACTCATCATGTTCCAACATATCAAATTCTGGCTGGACAGGGCAATGAGGAGGCTGAGAAGCTACTCAATTTGGTGCACACTACTGCCTCTATGCAAAGAGCTAAAGATGCCATCACAGCCATGCCACCCACAGTCGGTGATGATGTTAATTATGGAACTGGTGGTACTGAGGATTTTTTTGGGGATGAAGATGATGATGAAGAAGAATTCATGGATATAGGGGAAAAGCAGGCCCTAGCTCAAGATCAAGCATGCCATCTTGGGTGTTTTCCAAAACATGTGACGAGCACCATTTTAAATTCACTCTTTCTCACATCATTCAGTAAACTCAGACAACCCTTCAAACTACTACAAATGCCAACACCAAGAGCCCTCTACAAGCACATCTGTACTCTCTTCAACTTCATCAAATTTAATCTCACAAACAAAATCAGGATGTCACTAAACTGAAAACTTAAATTGATCAAATCAAGAAGGATGTCATTGAGAGGTTGGATGCTAAGTTTCCTAACACAATCATGTTGGACATAAACAGACAACTAAGAAATTTTTTTTATCTTGCCAGCAAGGTGGATTCCTTAGACAAAAGGCTCAAAACCCTGGAAACTTCAATTACTGAAATCCATCTTCATCAAGCCCAACAAACTCTGCTACTTCAGACACTAGAGGTTACACAGACCTCAACCTCCACTCAACTTGATGCTAACAAAAAGGGGGAGAAAGATATTATTCCATTTAGCCAGGGGTCAATAAGTGAGGCGGAGCAAGTGCTAAATATTCAAGTGAGCAAAGTGATTATTCCAGCAGTTACTTTCATAAAGCTACTAGCCTTGGACAACATTGATCTGATCAAGATAACAGCTGCAAAGTTAGAATTCATGAAAAATCTAAAAAGCTTGATATTGCAGCAATTGAGAAAGAGTTGGATGCAAAATGGAAGATACTTGATGAAAATATCAAGAAGAAGTTTGGTCCAATTGAGAAGCAAGACGAGGTCTTTTCTCACTTTTCTCAATTGAGACAAATTCCAACAAATGAAATGAGCCTAGGGAACATGGAAAGGGGTAAACCCTCAACAATCAAGTCTCCAAAGGCAGTGTGATTTTTCAACCAAAAAGAAATTATCCAAAGAATTCAGACAAAAATCCACTGGACCTATCTTATGAAACCCCTAGGCCAGATGAAAGGAAGCTGCTTTCAAGGTCTATTTCCTTATCCAAAGATCTCAGAGACACGGTGTCAAAGAACAAAATTCATAAGATTTATAGGACTGGTAAACTAATCTGTATAGTGGTCGGGCATCCACAATTTGCAGAAGCTAAGAAAGAAGAAAAGGTGAGGCTCAAACAACAACAAAAATTAGCTGTTTTAGAAGCCAAGAACCTAGCCAAAAAGCCTGCAACCACAGAAGTTATATTGCCTATTGTGACAACTGGAAATCTAGATGAAGGAAAGAAAGAAGAACCAAAGCAAATAAAGAGAAAGTTCAAATACAAGATCCATGCAAAGAAGATTACATGCCATCCCAATCTACAACCACAAGCCAATCAATTATACCTACTGTGAAGGAGGCTGAGTTCAAGGTTGATCCTAACATCACCTTTCATGGTGATTGTTATTCCCAAACAATATAACAAGAATTACAGAAGGGGTGTTGGTTGTAATTCTGGATTATTTTTAACATTTAAAAAAAAATATTCTAACTTAATATATATAACAGTGTTTGATTTGCAGTAATGCGGAATGGAAGAATAATGGAAATCAAAACACTAAGTAATAAAATACAAAGCTTTAAAACTTTCTGGTGGATTTGAATGTATCCACCAGATATATATATATATATATATATATATATCAGATTGAGACTCTGTGATGCTTTAAATAGAACACAGCTGCTTACAAGTAAACAAACAAACTTACATAGAAATTCTTAACAAAATACAGCCTTATCTATTTCTCTGGAAAATAAGCTTACTCGGTTACTTGTTCTACTTGCTACTCTTGGTTTATATATCACCAAGTTACATGATAATAAGACAAGACAATAAAACAAAATAAATCTAGTCTAATATCATATTGCTACATTACTCTATCCAGCATCTTTGAATATCTTCACATTTGCATGGAAATGGTAAAGCTTCTTTGTTCTTAAAATCCTGCTTGACAGGCTGCCACAATCCTTTTGCAAACACCCAACGCATGTGACTGTGTTGTCACTATCAACAACTATTTTGTATATGGTCATCCGTCGGGATTATGTTGAACATCCGTCGGGAATTTGTTGATCATCCGTCGGGAGCCTTGTAGATCATCCATCGGGAGTCTATCTGTCACTTGACTCCATTTCACTTATACAGAATTACGAGGCATCTCATATTTACAATTTAACCAACCTATTCTGTATATCAATCTAGTAGACAACATGACTTAGAGAATCCTACAGAATCTACTAGACTAAAACATTTTTGTTTGCAGAAAAGTGCTACAATACTTATTGTTACATAAGCTACACTCTCGATGAATGTTCAGTTATCATCTGTTAGGACTATAAAGATCATCCATCGGGACTATAATAAAACATCTGTCGAGAGCTACAAATTCACTAAGTTAAATCTACTAAGGTGTTTTGTTTAACTTATCATCAAGTTCACAACATATTCCTAACAATCTCCCCCAATTTATGTCTACTGGAATTGTTGCCATAAATTAAGAGAGACTTGATGATAACAAAACACCCTAAATGTACAGATTGAAATGATAGTAGATGAAACTAGTAAGTGCTACAATTTTATTGAAAATTGAACAAATTAAAGTGTACAGGATTTCTCATAATCATTATCAACGTGCTCCTCTAATCTGAGCAGATGAGTCCTATTTCCTTGATTGTCTGGATTTCTTCCCAAGATTCCTGTTGTTTTCTTCTATTTGATTTTGGAGTTGTCTTTGGAATTCAAGTTCTTCAGCATCTGATAGATCCGGCATTTCTTGCATTTCTAATAGAGTCTCATTGCTAGAGATACTCAGTTGGTCATCCAGTCGGAAGAATCTTCTAACACCCTTGTCATCCATGAATTCCATCAGCCAATTAGGCCTCAAATGCACTCTATTTCTTGTGAAGGGAATTGATAGAGTCTTTGGGAGTGCATCCTTGGCTTTATTACTTCTTAGATCTTCTATCTTCTTTAGGACCAATTTCCTTGCAGTTACATTTAATCCAAAGTTTTTTGAAGGATGAGAAGACCTTTATCAATATAGAGCAGCTTTCTTGAAGAATCCTGTGAAGAGGCCATGTGATTTCTTTCCCTCCCTTGTACTTGAACACCAGTCTTTCAGGAAGATTTATGTGAGCATCAATTGCTCTCACTTCTTCTAGTTCATCCATGTAGAGATTAATCTCTGAAAATTCTTTGATATCGCAGATGTATAGAAGATCTCCCTTGTTGACAGTTGGTTGAGCTTTGGTTAGGGCTTTGGTTCTGAAACTCACAGGCTTGACCTTCTTGATTGCTCTAGACTTTGTTTTCTTTGGCTTGTTGAAGATAGGTAAATTGAGTTCAGGAATTGGCAAACTTTTCCAGTCTGTTGGCTCATCCTTGGGAATTATAGGCTCACCATGAAAGTTCTTTGTTGGATCCACCTTGAATTCCTCATGCACCACTGAGGGTCTGGATGTTTTAGTTGTAGAAGTAGACTGGTTGGGAATGTAATCTTCCAATTCCTCATCACTGAAGTCCAATTTTCTCTTGATTCTTTGCTTGCATCTTGGTTTCTTTGTCTGTTGAGGTTCATTGAGCATTTTCTGATCTTGAGCTTCAGTAATCACAGGTGGTTTCTCAGAAATCTCAGTTGTTGTTTTCACGACTTGAAGTTTGGCCAAGACAGCAGCTTGCTTCCTCTTTTGTTTGAGCTTTTTAGCATCTAAAGCAGCCTGCTTCTTTTCTTGCTTGATTCTTTTTTTTCTTCCTTCTTGGCTTCTGCAAACTGAGGGTGTCCAGCAACCACACATATTTATTTACCATTTCTGTAGATCTTGGCAATTTTTCTTTTGAGCAATGAATCAGTTGGATCTTTGAAGAATGAAATGGACCTTTCCAACAGCTTCTTTTCATCTAGCCTTGGAGTCTCAAACATAAGATCCACATGATTTTTGTCTGATGACTTTGGATAGTTCTTCTTACGCTTCAAAACCAGATTAGCCTTTGGAGACTTTATGCATGAAGGTTGGCCCTTTTCTAAGCTACCTAGACTCATTTCATTCACAGAGATTTGTTTGACTTGAGAGTGATGATAAAAAGTCTTATCTAGTTCTCAATTTGCCCAAATTTCCTTGTAATTTCTTCATCTATTTTCTTCCACTTATCATCCAATTCCTTCTCAACAGCTACAACATCAAGCTTCTTGATATTTGACTTTGAATCCAGCTTAGCAGATGCTATTTGGATCAGATCAATGTTGTCCAATACTGGTGGCTTTGGTAAAGTAATTTCTGGAAGAACCATTACTTGACTGATTTGAATGTGAAGCAAACCCCCCCACTCACTGATTGGCTATCCTTGACTAACTGGGACAAGTGAGTCTTTCTCCACTTTTTGTTAGCATCAAGTTGAGTGGAGGTTGAGGTTTGTGCAACCATCAGCTTTTGAAGCAGCTGAGTTTGCTGGGCCTGATGTAAATGAAAGGTAGTGAGAGAGGCTTCTACTGCTTTCAGTCTTGTATCCATGGAATCCACTTTGGTTACAAGATTAGAATTCTTCCTTAATTTTCTGTTGATGTGAAGCATTGTTGTATTTGGAAATTTAGCATCCAATCTTTCAGAGACATCCTTCTTGACTTGGTCAATCTCAGTTTTGATTGAAGTGACATCCAGATTGTGTTGAAGAGATTTTATTTAATGTAGTTATAGAGAGTGGAGGTGTGCCTGTAGAAGCTCCTTGGTGCTAGCATTAGTGGTGGCTTGAAGAGCAGTCTGTGTCTATTGAATTATATGAAAAAGAGTGGACTTGAAATGATGTTGATCACAATCTTTGGAAAATTCCCAAGATGGCATGCTAGATTTGGAGCTAGGGCCTTCTTCTCCCCCTATGTCCATTGGTTCTTCTTCATCATCATCTTTATCTCCAAAGAACTCTTCAGAACAACCAGTTCCATAATCAACATCATCACCAGCTGTAGATGGCATGGCTGTGATGGCATCCTTTGCTCTTTGCATTGAATCAGTTGTATGCACCAAGTTTAGCATCCTTTCTGTAGCCACATTGTCTTGTTCAGCTAGAACTTGGTATGCTGACACGGGGTGAGTAAATGCCTCAGCTTCAAAAGAAACAGAATCTAAAACAACTTGATATTCTTGCTGAATTAGCTGTCTCTTGTCAGCCTCATTAATATCCATTAACTCACTTACAATGGGCTCTTCCCATTCAGTTGTACCTACTTTTCTCTCATTTTCGCTCTGTTCTGCATCAATGGCTCCCCTTGGCTCACCACCCTCACACCCTCACCTTCACCTACTAAGGTGGAACTCCTCTCACTCTCTTTTGCCATGCTGGAAGAAACAGCCTGCATGATTTCTCTCTTTTCCTCTCCTTTTGCCTGAGAGCAACTCAGTCTCTCACTGAATTCACTCCCTTCCCTCAGTCCTAAGAGTGATTGTACAACTACTAACTCATCTACACTTGTAACAATTGTTGAAATTTTAGTGTATGTAGTGAGTACCGACGGATGAGGAACATTCATCGGGGTAGTAGTTAGGATAGCCGAAGGATAACTGCTTTTAGGCACATCCGTCGGGATACAATCACTAACCGACAGATGGATAATATCCACCGGAATAGAAGAAATGATAGAGTTTGGAGTGGAAACTATTGTAGACTCTATGCATATTGATGATAATTTGGGCACAGATGTCTCAACAGTTCCTGAAAGAATTGGCAAGTGAGCAAACAAATCATCTAAAAGATGATGCTCACTTGCGCTAGATTTTGGCTTTTCCAATAGAGTTAAAGAAGGAGAATCAGGGATTATGTGTTGATCATATCCATATCCATAGAATTTGTTGGAGAGTATGGTATTTGTGGTGCTTCTATGACTAAAGATTTTGGCTGTGACTCCACATTTATTGGAGCCACATCAAACTGAATTTGAGATGGTGCAGTGACTAGGTCTTTAGCTGCAGTTTGCACTGTGTGTGTTTCCTGTGCATCCCCAATGGTTTTAGATTTCTTCTTTCTGGCATAAGTTTGGGGTGAGCTTGTGTCCCTTACCCTTTGGGCCTGTGCTCCTGGTTGGGAGCTTGTTTCAATAGTAACATCCTTTTGGGAGGATGAAACTAGAGTTGTGTTTATTTCCTTATTAATCACCACAGTTTATTGGGAAACTGTGGTGTGGCTAGGCTTGGGTACACTCATCTCTCCATCCTTATTCTTGGGGTTTCTTTGATGTTCACCCTGTCCCTCACCTATCTTACCACCCTTCACACCCCCTTCTTTGGTTTTGGTAGATTTTGTAACTGATTTCTTTTGAGAGAAACCAGAGGGGGTTTTCTTTGTTTTCGATTTGGAATTTTTTTTTTTGGTGGCTTGGGTAGACATCTGTTGGGTCATTGACACAGATGCCACAGCCACACTCAAAGGGAAAGAAATTTGGGAGGTAGAAATAGTAGAGACAGTGGTGCTTACCTCACTTACCTGAGGGCCCTCAATGATTGGAAAATAAAAAAGGGGCACCTCATTGTGATGACTTGCTCTGTTAAGATCTGCAATCACTCTCATTTCTTGAACCCAACAATCCAGTTTATTGGTTGGGTTCTCAATAACAATATCCTCAATAAAATGGTTAGCAAGAATTATAAAAAATCTAACATAGTAGACATTTTTAGCTCTCTTTTTAATTTCCCCTAACTTGTAACCTAACTCAAATATGATCATATCACTGAAATTATAGAACTTATCAGTAACTAGCATATAAAGCATGTTAAGCATTGCAGTGTTGACAGAATCAAAGTTACTTATCTTACCAGAAAACACCTTGGTAACTACATCACACAAATAACTCCACTCTTTTCTAAGACCTAGCCTTCTAATCTCACTTAACATCTGTGTGTGGTTCAGTAGTAGTGTTCTCAGGAATCTTAAAGCATGCTTGAATTATATCACTGTTAATGCAGAATTGCTTACCTTTAAGAGTAATAGTTATGGTTTTGTCAGTAGACTGGTATACAGTAGTTGTCCATATCTCCTCAACAACATCACAGTAGATTGTGGGTGATTCCAGTATGGCATAACTGAGTTTGCATCCCTTCACAGAGTCCATCATTTTGTGAAAGTCTTCAGATGCAGGAATTTCTTTGTTCACAAGAGTAGCGAAGTTATTCTTCTCACAGATGAATCCTGACTGAGACATGATTTTGACTACTGGTGCCATTATTAAAGTGAGGAAATTTGCAATGAGAAAGAGGATTTTGCTCAAAGCAAAAAGATAGCAGTTAGTTGTAATAGAGAATGATAAAAGTTAAAATAAACTTGAAGTTAGGCTTTCATGTATTCTAAGATTAAAAAGGAATAAAAATTAAAGTTAAAAATTAAAGACCCAATCAAAATTACCCAAAATAGCCTTTTAAAAATAAAATAAACTGTCAAAATTCTGTCAATTATCAGTCGTGATATACTTACAGACTGTAAGTATATCTGATGGATAATTTCCAATACTTTTAACGGCTAAGATGTAGACAATTCAATGGATGAGAATAAAGCAATTATCCGTGGGGTATAAAATAATCCAGAATGGTAATTGATTTTTACCAAGCTATTCTATTTCGATGGATGATCAAATTCGATAGATAATGAGCATCCGTCAAGATGTAAATTTTGATTTAACCAAAAGTTCATCTAAAACATAAAAATCAATTAAGTTTCTGGATGCATCACAACTTGCAAAATTATCAGAAATAATTTAAGAATAATTCAGCATACCTAACTCACTTACCAACCTAGTAAAGGTAGATTCGTCAAGTTGCTTGGTAAAGATATCTGCAAGCTGCTTTTCACTTGGAACAAAATGAAGTTCCACAGTACCATTCATCACATGCTCCCTAATGAAGTGGTACTTGATGTCTATGTGCTTTGTTCTTGAGTGCTGTACTGGATTTTCAGTGATGGCAATTGCACTTGTGTTATCACAGAAAATATGAATTCTGTCCACTTGTAGACAATAGTCCAACAGTTGGTTTTTAATCCATAAAATATGTGCACAACAACTACCAGCAGCAATATATTCAGCTTCAGCTGTAGAAGTAGAAACTGAATTTTGCTTTTTACAAAACCAGGATACAAGCTTCTTTCCTAGCAATTAACAGGTTCCTGTTGTACTTTTTCCATCTATTTTATGACCTACATAATCTGCATCTGAATAACCAGTTAGATCAAAACCAGAATCGCTAGGGTACCAAATTCCAAGTTTTGGTGTTCTCTTGAGTTATCTGAATATTCTCTTAATAGCTACTAAGTGAGATTCTCTAGGATCAGCCTAAAATCTAGCACAAAGACAAGTAACAAACATTATATCTAGCCTACTAGCTGTTAAGTACAGAAGTGAGCCAACCATGCCTCTATAGCTTGAAATATCCACAGACTTTTCAGTAGTGTTTAATTCAAGTTTAGTTGTAGTGGCCATGGGAGTTTTTGCAGATGTGAAATCCATTAGATCAAAGTTCTTTAAAAGATCATAAATATATTTGGTTTGACTAAGGAATATTCCATCACTAACTTGCTTAACTTGTAAACCAAGAAAGTAAGTTAGTTCTCCCATCATGCTCATTTCATACTTACTTTGCATCAAGTTGGCAAACTTTTTGCAAAAATTTTAATCTGTAGAGCCAAATATAATATCATCTACATAAATTTGAACAAGTATACTAGAGCCATTAACATTTCTAAAGAATAAAGTTTTGTCAACAGTACCTCTTATGAAGTGATTTTCTAAGAAAATCTTTGACAAGGTATCATACCAGACTCTAGGTGTTTGCTTCAATCCATAAAGTGCTTTCAAAAGATAGTAGACATATTCTGGAAAATTTGGGTCTTCAAAACCAGGAGGCTGACTGACATAGACTTCCTCCTCCAAAATCTCCATTCAAAAAGGCACTTTTGACATCCATTTGATAGACTTTGAAATTGGCATGGGCTGCATAGGCTAAGATAATTCTAATGGCTTCAAGTCTTGCAACAGGAGCAAAAGTTTCATCAAAATTTATTCCTTCTTGTTAACAATACCCTTAGCAACCAATCTAGCTTTATTTCTGACAACTATGCCATTTGCATCCATCTTGTTTCTGAATACCCACTTTGTGTCAATTGAATTCTTTCCTTTAGGCTTGGGTACCAGCTTCCATACCTTGTTCCTTTCAAATTGGTGTAGCTCTTCCTGCATAGCTAAAACCCAATCAGGATCCAACGGTGCTTCTTCTACCTTCGTTGGTTCTTCCTTAGAAAGAAAGCTGTTATACATACATTCTTCTTGAGTTGCTTTCCTTGTTTGAACTCTAGAAGATGCATCACCAATAATGAGCTCAAAAGGGTGATCTCTAGTCCATTTTCTCTGTTATGGTAGATTAGCTCTAGATGAAGAGGCCTCATTTTTGTATTGTTGTGTGACTGAGTTTTGATTATAAGAAGCTCCCCCTGAGTTTATGGATCTTTGACTTAAAGATGGGGTTCATTCTGTAAGTGATCTGTTTTGACTCTCAGCTTCTCTCATTGTTCCGATGGATGATGCACTTTGTATCTCGACGGATGAAGCTAATAATCTACTGACGGATGAGGTAAATTGTCTACCGACGGATGAAGCATTATGTAAATCGACGGATGTTGAATTATGTGCTTCATTAGTTGTAGATTTTTCTGCATTATCCTTAGCCACTATTTCTTGATCACTTTCATCATCACTATCATCACTAATCATCTCAACATTATCGAATTTGAGGCTTTCATGGAAATCTCCATCTTGCAGTCCTTCAATCTTTTTATCATCAAACAGAACATGTACAGATTCCATAACAATGTTGTTTCTTAGATTGTAGACTCTATATGCTTTTCCCACAACATATCCAACAAAAATTCCTTTATCTGCTTTGGCATCAAACTTTCCATGTTGATCAGTTTGATTCCTTAAGATATAGCATTTGCAGCCAAAGACATGTAGAAAGTTCAATGTTGGCTTCCTATTATTGAATAATTGGTAGGGAGTCATGCACTTTGCTTGATTGATCAAAGAAATATTCTCAGTGTAGCATGCAGTATTCAGAGCTTTAGCCCAAAAATATGTTGGTAACTTTAATTCTTCTAGCATTGTTCTTGCAGCTTCAATAAGGGATCTATTTTTTCGTTCCACCACTCCATTTTGTTGTGGAGTTCTAGCTGCAGAAAACTCATGCATAATCCCATTCTCTTCACAAAATGATCTTATCACAGAATTCTTGAACTCAGTTCCATTGTCACTCCTGATTCTGCTTATTTTGAAGTCAGGATGATTGTTGACTTGCCTTATGTTATTGATGATGATTTCACTAGCTTCATCTTTGGATTTCAGAAAATATGTCCAAGAGAACTTTGAGAAATCGTGTACAATTACTACGCAAAATCTTTTCCTTGAGATAGACAATACATTGAATGGTCCAAACAAATCCATGTGCAATAATTGCAAAGGTTCTTCAATTGTTGAATCAAGCTTTTATCTGAATGATGCTCTAATCTGCTTTCCTTTCTGGTAGGCATCACACAATCCATCCTTAGGCATCACCAATTCTTTCTTGACTAACTCACTCATGGTCTTGAAGTTTAGATGGGACAGCTTCTTGTACCATAGCCAACTTTCATCTTGACTTGCTTTACTGAGAAAACAAGTTACTGATTCTGCATTTGATGAGTTAAAATCATCTAGGTACACATTTCCTTTTCTCACTTCAGTGAGAACCACTTTGTTGCTCTTCTTGTTGGTCACAACACAGGCTTCAGAATTGAAAGTGACTGAGTTGCCATTATCACAAAGTTGGCGAATACTCAACAAATTATGCTTGAATCCAGCCACTAGGGCAACATCTTCAATGATGACATTATCATTTGAAATCAAGCCATATCCCACAGTATAACCCTTGCTGTCATCTCTAAAAGTGATACTTGGGCCAACTCTTTCCTTGAACCCAGTGAGTAGGGTAGAATCTCTAGTCATATGCCTTGAGTACCCACTATCCAACTACCAAAGATTCTTTCTGTGTCCCTACACACATCAAAATCAAATCAAGTTGATTTTGGTACCCAAGTTTTCTTGGGTCCTACCTTGTTAGCCTTTTTCTTTGGTTTCTTAGGTTTGACCTCATTTAACTTGGTGATTTCAGATTCATCCATAGTCATTTGAGTTGGACCTTTGAAACCAGTCATTGAAACAAAATTATCATGAAAATTTTGGTTTACATGTAAAGGCATGCTATTTGCAAACATGTTATTCCAGTAAGGCATGCTAAATGGCATTTGAGGCATACTAAATGCAGCATAATAAGCATTAGGTGCAAATGGCATATTAGCAAATTGTGCATTCATATTCTGAGCAGGCATAGCATTCATAGGCATGGCAGGCATGACAGTCATGTTGGGTAAAGAAGAAGGTGCAGAAATGGGAGTAGGCATAGCAAGTTTGCAATTAATAGACAAATGATTAACATTACCACACTTAACACAGTTTTTTCTTGGAGCATATTTATCAGGTGTGTAGTTGTTATGTTTGTTAATCCCTACTTTCCCAATTCTATTTCTTTTTCCTTTTTGATTCTGTTTTAACCTCAATCTTTTCTAATTTGTCATTCAATTGCTTGATAGATAGATGCCCAACATTAACTCTCTTTTCTTTTCTCACTTGACTTGATTCTCCTAGAACAAAGTTTTTAGAAACTGATCCATACTTATTATTCAACTTAGCTTGCTTAGCTTTGCTAACTGGCTTACTAACATTCGACGGATGTGGCTCATTGTCTTTCGACGGATAATCCTTTTGATTATTCGACGGATAATTTTCATCATCCGTCGAGTCCACATCTGTTGAAAGTCCTTCAACTAAGTTGGAATCAAGCTTCTCTTTATTCTTTTTCCAGGCTGCATCACAAAAGGATTCTATACCTTGAACTTTAGTAATTTGAGCATGGATATCTCTGGATGATTTCCATGCCTTAATCACTTCTTGTTCTTGTTCAAGTTGCTTTCTTAAAATCTGCTCTTTCTTTAAGGATTCTGTAAGTTCATCCTTAGCAACCTTGCATTCTAATTTATATTCTTCAAACTCAATAAATTGAGTCTCTAACACATTGTTTCTTTCACTTGAAAACACATTATTTTCTTTAACTTTATTGTTTTCTTTAGTGAGATACTTGAGTGTAACACACAGGTGATATAATTCAGTAGACATGTTATTTATTGCATCATTACACTTAGCTTTAGACAAATGAGCTAGGTTAGTTGTGATTACCAGATTTCTTGATGAACTTGTCTCTGTTTCATCTGACTTGGCCATTAGGGCTAGATTGACATAGTTGATTTCTTCATCTTCATCCAATCCATCTGCAGCCCAGTCATTCTTCTGAGTTATGAAAGCTCTTTCCTATTATTTGAGAAACTTAAAGTATTTATGTTTATAGTCAACAGGCTCAGACTTCTTTTTACTAGAATCAGGCTTTCTGCACTCACTGGCAAAATGCCCTGCTAAGCCACATTTGAAACACTTGAATTTTGACTTATCAACCATGTTTCTATTTGTCTTGGCTGCTCCAAAATTCTTCATGAATTTGAGCTTGGCAAACCTCCTGGATAAGAATGCTAGATGCTCATCTATATCATTCATTTCATTTTGGCTCAACTATTCTTCATTTTCAGCTACCAGCCCTTTACCCTTGCTTTCATAGACCTTTGATGTAGATTCAACAACTTCCACCTTCATCTCTTTCTCCGTCTCTAACTCAGCAACTAGTGCAATGGATCCTCCCTTCAAACTTCCCTTCTCCATCTTTTCATCTTGCTCTATTTCAAGCTCATAGGTTTTTAGGATGCTATACAGTCTTTCCAAGGTGAACTCCTTGTAATCTTGTGAATTTCTCAATGAGAATGTCATTGGCTACCACTCCTTTGGGAGAGATCTAAGGAACTTGAGATTAGAGTCTTTTGTTCGATAGACCCTTCCATGCACTTTTAGAGCATTCAGCAGTTTTGAAACCTACTGAAAATATCAGTGAGTGACTCACTTTCTTCACAGTGGAAGTGCTCATATTGCTGAATCAAGAGTTACATCTTGTTCTCCCTTACTTGCTCAGTACCATCACAAATAATTTCTATTGTGTCCCAAACCTCTTTGGTTATTTTACAGTTAATGATGTTGTCAAATATATCACCATCAACACCATTAAACAATATATTCATGGCCTTTTTATCTTTCCTGACTTGCTCAATGTCTGGATCAGACCATTCATGCCTAGGTTTTGGAACTGATGGTTCATTCCCTATAGCAGCTCTCATGGGCACATAAAACCTCTTTCAATGCAATCTACATAAGCTTCATCTTGAGAAAGAAGATTTAGGTGCATCTTCACCTTCCAGTGGTGATAGTTGTCTTTGTCCAGAAATGGAATTTTAACTCCAACATCCTTTTTGTTCATCTTGTTGATTGTTGTGATCTTTACACTCTTTGTACTTCAAGAGCTTGCTCTGATACCAATTGTTATTCCCAAACAATACAACAAGAATTACAGAAAGGGGGGTTAAATGTAATTCTGGCTTCTTTTTGAGATTTAAAAAAATGTTCTAACTTAAAATATATAACATTGTTTGATTTGCAGTAATGCGGAATGGAAGAATAATGGAAATCGAAACACTAAGTAATAAAATACAAAGCTTTAAAACTTTCTGGTGGATTTGAATGTATCCACCAGATATATATATATATATATATATATATATATATCAGATTGAGAACTCTGTGATGCTTTGAATAGCACACGGCTGCTTACAATTGAAGAAACAAACTTACAGAGAAATTATTAACAAAATACAACCTTATCTATTTCTCTGGAAACTAAGCTTACTCAGTTACTTGTTCTATTTGCTACTCTTAGTTTATATATCACCAAGTTACATGGTAATAAGACAAGACAATAAAACAAAATGAATCTAGTCTAATATCATGCTGCTACATTACTCTATCCAGCATCTTTGATTATCTTCATATTTGCATGGAAATGGTAATGCTTCTTTGTTCTAAAAATCCTGATTAACCGGCTGCCACATTCCTTTTGCAAACACCGTCTACAAATTCACTAAGTTAAATCTACTAAGGTGTTTTGTTTAACTTATGTTCACAACATATTCCTAACAATCTCCCCCAATTTATGTCTACTGGAATTATAGCCATAAATTAAGAGACACTTGCTGATAACAAAACACCCTGAATGTACAGATTGAAATGATAGTAGATGAAACTAGTAAGTGCTACAATTTTATTGAAAATTAAACAAAGTAAAGTGTACAAGAGTTCTCACAATCATTATCAAGGTTCTCCTCTAGTCTGAGCAGATGACTCCTATTTCCTTGATTGTCTAGATTTCTTCCCAAGATTCTTGTTGTTTTCTTCTATTTCATTTTGGAGTTTTCTGTGGAATTCAAGTTCTTCAGCATCTAATAGATCCAGCTTTTCTTGCATTTCCAATAGAGTCTCATTGCTAGAGATACTCAGTGGGTCCTCCAGTCTGAAGAATCATCTAACACCCTTGTCATCCATGAATTCCATCATCCAATAAGGCCTCAAATGCACTCTATTTCCTGTAAAGGGAATTGATAGAGTCTTTGGGTGTGCATCCTTGGCTTTATTACTCCTTAGATCTTTTATCTTCTTTAGGATCAATTTCCTTGCATTTACATTGAACCCAAAGTTTTTCATGAAGGATGAGAAGAATTTTATCAATACAGAGCAACTTTCTTGAAGAATCCTGTGAAGAGGCCATGTGATTGCTTTCAATACAGAGCAGCTTTATCCATTTCACTTTTATAGAATTACAAGACATCTCATATTTACAATTTAGCCAACCTATTTTGTATATCAATCTAGTAGTCAATATGACTTAGAGAATCCTACAAAATCTACTAGACTAAAACATTGTTGTCTGGAGAAAAGTGCTACAATACTTATTGTTACATAAGCTACACTCTCGATGGATGTTCTATTATCATCCGTCGGGACTATAAAGATCATCTGTCAGGACTATAATAAAACACCCGTCGAGAGCTACAAATTCACTAAGTTAAATCTACTAAGGTAATTTGTTTAACTTATCATCAAGTTCACAACATATTCCTAACAATCTCCCCCAATTTATGTCTACTGGAATTGTAGCCATAAATTAAGAGACACTTGCTGATAACAAAACACCCTAAATGTACAGATTGAAATGATAGTAGATGAAACTAGTAAGTGCTACAATTTTATTGAAAATTGAACAAGTAAAGTAAACAAGAGTTCTCACAATCATTATCAAGGTTCTCCTCTAGTCTGAGCAGATGACTCCTATTTCCTTGATTGTCTGGATTTCTTCCCAAGATTCCTGTTGTTTTCTTCTATTTAATTTTGGAGTTGTCTGTGGAATTCAAGTTCTTCAGCATCTAATAGATCCAGCTTTTCTTGCATTTCCAATAGAGTCTCATTGCTAGAGATACTCAGTGGGTCATCCAGTCTGAAGAATCTTCTAACACCCTTGTCATCCATGAATTCCATCAGCAAATAAGGCCTCAAATGCACTCTATTTCCTGTAAAGGGAATTGATAGAGTCTTTGGGAGTGCATCCTTGGCTTTATTACTCCTTAGATCTTTTATCTTCTTTAGGACCAATTTCCTTGCAATTACATTGAATCCAAAGTTTTTCTTGAACGATGAGAAGACTTTTATCAATATAGAACAGTTTTCTTGAAGAATCCTATGAAGAGGCCATGTGATTTCTTTCAATACAGAGCAGCTTTATCCATTTCACTTATACAGAATTACAAGACATCCCATATTTACAATTTAGCCAACCTATTCTATATATCAATCTAGTAGTCAACACGACTTAAAGAATTCTACAGAATCTACTAGACTAAAACATTGTTGTTTGCAGAAAAGTGCTACAATACTTATTGTTATATAAGCTCTCGATGGATGTTCTGTTATCATCGGTCGGGACTATAAAGATCATCCGTCAGGACTATAATAAAACATCTGTTGAGAGCTACAAATTCACCAAGTAAAATCTACTAAGGTGTTTTGTTTAACTGATCATCAAGTCCACAACATATTCCTAACAGTGATCCTGTTATTCCAAAGGATGAGCCTATAGATTGGGACAGTTTGCCTCTTCCTGATTTAAACCTTCCAATCTTTGCCAAACGAAGGAAGACAAAGAAAAGAGCAGTCAAAACAGTCAAGCCTGTTAAATTTCAACCTAAATCTTTGGCCAAACCTAAACCTTCTGTCAACAAGGGAGATAAACTCTTCATATATGACATCAAAGAATTTTCAAACATAAACCTCAATCTGGATGAGCTAGAAGAAGTTAGATATATTGATACCTACAAGCACCTTCCAGAGAGACTACTCTTCAGGTACAAGGGTGGTAAAGAGATTACATGGCCACTTCACAGAATTCTCAATGAAAGTTATTCCACTTTGGTGACCATATTCTCTACAATCAAGAAAAACTTTGGATTTAATATAGTTGCCAAGAAAATGGTACTAAACAAAATTGAAGAGATAAGGAATAGTTGGAGAGGACCAAAATGCACTTCCAAGAGTATTAACAATCCCTTTTACTGGAAATAGGGTGCACTTGAGGCCATACTGGATTATGGAGTTCAAGGATGAAAAATACATTAGAAGATTCTTTAGACTGGAAGATCAGATAAAGATTGAAAGTAATGAGACACTTAGGGAAATGCAAGAAAAGCTAGATCTAACAAATAATTAAGAATCAAAAATTTTCAGATAACTCCAATATCAGATTGAAGAGAATGATGTGAAGATGGGAAAAAAGTCAAGGCCATCAAGGAAATGATCTAAATTTGCTCAGTATAAAGGTGCACCTTGAAAATGATCTGTAAAACACCCTACAAATCTTTCTTTGTAAAGAATTTTCAATAAACTGCTGCACTTGTAATTTTTATCTACTCTATTCCATTCTGTATTCATAATGTGTTTTGTTATCATCAAGTTTCTCTTAATTTATGGCTACAATTCCAATAGACATAAATTGGGGAAGATTGTTAGAAATATGTTGTGTACTTGATGATAATTTGAACAAAATACTAAGTAGATTTTTATTAAGTGATTTTGTAGCTTTCAACGGACGATCATTTCAACATCCGTTGAAAGAGTAACTTATATAACAATAAGACTAGTAGCACATTTCTGCATACTTGAATGGCTTGGTGAACTAGATGTTGTAGATTGTTCAGGTCATGTTAACTACTAGAGTGATATGCAAGATAGGATGGTTAATTGTAAATATTAGATGCCTTGTAATCTTGATGAAGTAGAGTTAACTATCAAGAAGACAGTCCCAACGGATGACTTACAAAGCTTCAACGGATGATCAACATAAGTCTCGACGGATGATCAAACAGAGTTTCAACGGATGATCAAACAAAGTTCTGATGGATGATCAATTTGAGTTTCAACGGATGATCAAACAAAGTTTCAACGGATGATCAATCTGAGTTTCAACGGATGATCAAATTCAAAAGAGCAGTTGATGGTGACTTGACAGTCACATACGTTGATTGTATACAAATATAATGTGGCACCCTAATTTAGGTTTTAGAGAACAAGAAGTGTTTCCATTTACATGCTAAACAAATGATATTCAAAGATGCTGGAAAGAGAAGTGTAGAATCATGAAGTCAGACTAGATATAGTTTGTCTTATTATCTTGCATTTTTATCATGTAACTTGGTGATATATAAACCAAGTGTGGCAAGTTGAATAGTATCCAAGAAAGTAAGAAATTACCTGAGAAATAGATAAGGTAGAATCCGTAAAGAATTTCTCAGTTCTTGTTCTTCAACTTGTAAGCAGCTGTGTTTATTTTGAAACACAGAGTTCTCTACTTAATATTTATCTCTGGTGGAAAAGTTCAATCCACCAAAAAGTTTTTAAATACTTATATTTAATTTCTTTGTGATTTGATTTCTATTTTACTTTCATTCCGCACTATTGTAAAATTAAACACAGTTATATATTTTGAGAAGAATTTACTTGAAATCGAGAAGAAGCCAGAATTCCATTCACCCGCCCTCCTTCTGTAATTCTTGTTTAGATTGTTTGGGAATAACATAAATAGCCTTCACCGTACTCTATTTTATACAGATAAACATAATTATATAGTAGAATTTCATAATTATCCAGAGAAACGAACAGTGTTCTTCGTGTTCTTCGCAATCAAATGAGAATTTGAAGACGTTATTGGAATCCGATGGAGGCATATGAATAGTCAAATCGAAGCTCTCAACGAGACGATCATATTCGTACTAAAATCTTCGAATAAGGTTAAATATTTTTCAATTTCATATTTTCATATTTTTCCAATTAAATTGGGTCTTTGATTTCAAGCAATTATTTGAATGATTTGATGTTAGAATATGATTATAGAGGTCCTGAGGATCATTTTAATATACCACTTGCTGGATTTGGTTCTGTTTTTAGTAAAAATGAGTTTTAAATTTTGTTGAAATTTTAAATCAAGTATTAGGATTGTTCTTGAGTTTATGATTGTGTTTGATTACATGAATAGATTTTACGTATTCTAAGCTTAAATTTGATATATAAAACGTCTGATTTGGTTAAGAAATGAAAAAAAATGAAGTTCGGCCGAAGTTTGATCGGAGTTGGTTTGATTTTGGCCGGGAATTGAAATCCCAGGGGTTAAATAATATTGATAATGGTGGAATCGTATACTTGGAAGAATTTGGAGTGTATTGGTGTTAAGAACTGTACCAAACGGTTCTGTTTTGCTTGATTAAGGGCTAACCGGAGCTAACCGGAATCCGGCACCAGTGTATGGAATTTCCAGTTTCCGGCGGCCGTGTTCTTAGTTTTACGGCCATTTTCTTTAGCTTGCCACCATCTGATCTGCTGGGGACGATGACCCCTTTTCCAAAACAGTTTCTGGGATTTTCTTTTTTTTTAAAATAATTCAAAATTCTTTTTTAAAATTCTAAAATTCATTTTTAATTCAAAATTATTTTGGTTAATTATTTTTATATAATTAACTGAATTATTTTAATTACAGAAAAATATTTTTTTATTTATTTTCAAAAATTAAAAATTTGATATCATTATATATAATTTATTTTAATTAATTATTTATTGATTTAATTAATTGATTAATTCATGTTACGTGCTGATTCTCAATGATCAGAAGAAGCTCAGGATCTGCCTGTTTTGGATGTCATCAGGATTTGATGCCCATCAGTATCTACAGAAACATTAGTATTTGAAGACAGTCTGTTGTGAAGATTAAGTATGTTCCTTATTTTGAGGGATGGATATATGTTCGTTCTAAGTGATAGGACTTTGTATATTTAGTTAGAGATATGTATCATTTTCTGTTAGTAATTGATAATGCGTATCCTAGACTGATTCGTAATAGCTGTGTATTATATAAACACAGTTTAGGTCATCACATAGTGATTAACTCGAACATTGTACGACCTAGCAACTGTCAAGAACATCATTATTTCTTGAGAGAGTTTGTTACAGTTTTTATCAGAAATATAAAGAACTGTTATATTTTTATATTTGTTCGAAACATTTATACAATTGTATTCAACCCCCCTTAAATAATTGTATCTTTACTGGGCAACAATTGGTATCAGAGCTCACTGGTAAATTTACAATCAGAAGCGATCTAAACATGTCTATAAATAAGTATGAAAGTATTAAAATCCCCATTCTGAAAAAGGCTGAATATCCTACATGGAAGGTGAAGATGCTCATGCACCTGAAGGCTACAGATCCAGACTATGTTGACGTAATTAATGATGGACCCTACATGCCAACAAAACTGAGGAGAAAAGTAAGTGGACACCAGAAGAGAAAGTAGTTGTGCTGAAAGATGCAAAGGCAAGAAGCATTTTGTATAACAGTCTTGATTATGTGATGTCAAACAGGGTTATAGCCTACAAGACTGCCAAGGAGATCTGGGATGCTCTTGAAACTCAATGTCAAGGAACCATGGCCATCAAGAAGAACAGAAGGGCTGTTCTGATTCAAGAATATGAACACTTTGAGGTTAAGCCTGATGAAAGTTTCACTGATAACTATGACAGATTTCTCACCCTGCTCAGCAATCTGTCTTTGGTGCGAAAGGTGTATGATCGAGAGGATTCAAAGACTAAGTTTCTGAGAGCCTTGAATGAAGAATGGGAGACTCGGACTTCAATCATACGACATCAGTATGATTTGGAAATAATCACTCTAGATGAAGTCTATGGCATGTTGAGAACTCATGACTTGGGAGTCCAGCAAAGGAAGGAGTGGAAAAGAAGCAAAGGAAAATCAGTTGCTTTGAAAGTGAATGCTAAAGCTTCAGAAAAAGGTCTGTTGAAGTTGCAAGGAAAAAGAACAATCTTCCAGAATCAGATATTGATGATTCATCATCAAATCCTGATGATGATACTGATTCTGAAACTGATGAGAACATGACAGATTCTGATGTCATGCAAATGGTTGCATTGCTGGTTAAGGGCTTCAAGAGGATGCAATTCAGGAAGTCTTAGAAGAATAGAAGCTTCAAGAAGAAGTTCACTGGAGGGGAAAGGAAGTCAATTGGAAGAAGAGATGGAAAGGACTCTAAAGCTGGATAAGTAGACAAGTCAAAAATCAAGTGCTACAACTGTGATGAACCTGGTCACTTTGCTATAGAGTGCAAGAAGACAAATCATGACAAAGGGAAGAACAAAGCCCTGATTACATCAAGTAAGAATTGGATGGACTCCTCTGATTCTGAAAATGAAGATACATGTTATGCACTGATAGCTAGCTTTGATGATCCTGCTTCCTCTGAGTCTAAGGTATCAACTCCCTTCTTCTCATTTGATACTGAAGATATATCTGAACTAAAATCTATTCATAAGTCTCTTCATGGAAATTTTGAAAATAAGATTCTAGAGAACAATAGACTGTTAACTAAAAATGTAATGTTAAAGTCTAGGAATGATCAGTTGGAGTCTGACTTAATAAATCAGATTAAAATTCAGAAAGAATATAGGAAAGCTAAACATACAACAAAGGTACTAGAAGCTAAGTACAGTATGTTAGAAAATGAATTAGAAAATGAGACGAAAACTCTTAATTCTTGGACTGTTTCAGGAAAAAAGGTTCATGAGATGATCACTAAGAAAAACTGGAAAGAATGTCTTGGTTATGTAGATGGAATTAAGGATGTTGACATTGAGAATAAGACTACTCTTAAAACTCCTATTAAGTTTATCTCTTCAGAAGCTGATGAACCCAAATCCATCTATGAAAAGGGTTCAACATTAGCATCACAAGAAAAATCAGTAAGTGATAAATCTCAAAGAAAGGAAAACAAGGAAACCATTAAGATTGTTAAGAAAGAAAAGAACATAGGACTTTTGTCTAAAAGACAATTGAAAAAGAAATTATCTGAGGTTACAGACAAACCTCAAGTAAAAAGTCCTAAAAGGAACATGAATGGGAAGCAAGGTATTTCTAAGGAGTCTAACTATAAGTTTGTACCCAATGCTCCTAGAAAAACTTGTTTTAACTGTGGTAATACTAATCATCTCGCTATTGATTGCAGGAGGAGTAAGAAAATGAAAACTGCTATTCCTGAGTCTGATGTTAGGGGTAGATCAGTATTTTCTAAACCATAAAATCCTTGTTTTCATTGTGGTAGTAGTTGACATTCGATTTATACTTGTAGTTCTTATCATAAGCTGTATCACAACTATTATGAACCTTTTCCTAAATTTAATAAAGTTGCTTGTGTGCTCAATTCTTCTAGTTCTACTAAATCTTCTTCTGACAAGACAAATCCTGACAAAAGAAAAACTGTCAGAAGTATTCCTGAATCACGAAGGCTGAAGTTGTCCAAAAAGAGGGCCCAACAAGTGTGGGTCCTTAAAAATCCTTCTAATTAATTATTCCTCTAACTGTAGGGTAACAAGAAAAATACTCTTGTCTTGGATAGTGGATGTTCAGGACACATGACTGGAAATAAATCCCTGCTGTCAGTATTTGAGAAGAAGGTTATCCCAGATGTATCTTATGGAGATAAAAATGTAGGACACACTCTGGGATATGGCAACTTGATAATTGGAAAGGTAGCAATAGAGAATGTAGCTCTAGTGGAAGGACTGAAGCACAATCTTCTCAGCATCAGTCAAATCACTGACAAAGATTATCATGTGGTATTCTATGACTCACACTGTGAAATTGTTCATAACAAGTCAAAGAAAATTGTCTTGATAGGATACACACATGGCAATATATATGAGCAAGGTTGCATGAAAGTCTTGAGAAAGAAGCTACTTGCCTTATCTCAAAGGCATCAGTAGATGAGAGATGGAACTGGCACAAGAAGCTCTCACATCTCAACTTCAATTCAATCAATGAACTTGCCAAGAAGGAGCTTGTAAGAGGATTACCAAATATGCTATACTCATCTGATGGTCTTTATGATGATTGCCAAAAGTCCAAACAAAGAGTATCTTTCAAAAGTAAAACATAATTCTCTATTTCTGAGCCATATCACATGTTACACTTGGATCTCTTTGGACCAGTGAACATAATGCCCATCAACAAGAAAAGGTACACACTTGTAATTGTTGATGATTTCACTAGATATACTTGGGTTTATTTTCTACACAGAAAGGATGAAACTCCAGAAATTCTTCTGGATCACAAAAAGGCAAATTGAAAATGGATCCACCGTGCACAAAGTAAAATTCTGAGAAGTGATAATGGCACTGAGTTCAAGAACTCAAAAATGGAGGAAGTCTACAAGTACAAAGGCATACAAAAACAATTCTCAGCTACTGGTACACCTCAACAAAATGGTGTTGTTGGGAGGAAGAACAGAACCTTGATTGAAGCTGGCAGGACTCTGCTAGAAGAAGCAAAACTACCCACTTACTTCTGGGCTGAAGCAATAAACACAACATGTTATACTCAGATGCTAATAAACAGACATGGTGTTACTCCTTATCAGATGCTGAAAGAAAAGAAGCCCAACCTCAAACATCTTCATATATTTGGATGTAAGTGCTTTGTTCTGAGAACTCATACTGATCAACTCGGAAAGTTTGAATCAAAAGCTGGTGAAGGAATCTTTGTTGGATACACACCATCAAGAGCATACAGAGTTTTCAATATGAGAACAAATATTGTATTTATCTCGATAAATGTATCTTTTGATGATAAGAAGATTCCTGGTTTTGAAGAAGACACTCATGAAAGTCTAATCTTTGCAAATGAAAATGCATTGTTGGAATCTGCATCAAACTCTAATGAACTGTCAAATCCTGATGATCCAAATCCTTATACTCCTTCAGATTCTGAAGATAATCATTGTACTAATGAACCTGCACATGTTGGGGGGAGCAACAACAAGGTTCAGCTGATGGTACCAACACTAAAGAAGCAACTCAAGGTTCTTCTCAATCTGGTCATTCAGAATCAAATTCTGATTCAATATCAGATGGACATGATTCAAGTCCCAAAACTTCATCAGGAGATAACAACACAGATTCAGGGGGAGCCTCAAATGCATTTGATGAGGCATACAATTCGGGGGAGCAACTAGCTCCAGAAGGACACTTCCCTGTGCCAGAAAATGGACTAAAGATCATACTCCTAATTAGATCATTGGAAATCCTGATGAAGGTATAAAGACAAGGAGTGCAACTCAAAATGAATGTTTATATTATAATCTACTTTCAAAAGAAGAGCCAAAGAAAGTAAAAGATGCACTCAAGGATGCAGATTGGGTCATGGCTATGCAAGAAGAGTTGAATGAGTTTGATAGAAATGAAGTGTGGAAGCTGGTGCCTAGACCTAAAAATAGGTCAATTATAGGCATAAAGTGGGTCTTCAGAAATAAGACTGATTCTGATGGAACAATTATCAGAAACAAGGCAAGATTGGTGGCTAAAGGATATTCTCAATAGGAAGGAATTGATTATGATGAAACATTTTCTCCTGTTGCTAGGCTGGAAGCTATCAGAATTTTCTTGGCA
The DNA here is from genome assembly GCF_009905375.1 of Apium graveolens. Lineage (NCBI taxonomy): Eukaryota > Viridiplantae > Streptophyta > Magnoliopsida > Apiales > Apiaceae > Apium > Apium graveolens. The sequence continues at coordinate 82,355,043 of NC_133647.1, forward strand.
TATGTTGCACACAAGAAATTTAAAGTCTTTCAGATGGATGTCAAGAGTGCATTTCTCAATGGAGAACTTGAAGAGGAAGTCTATGTTGAACAGCCACAAGGTTTTGTTGATCCTAAACATCCTGAGTATGTTTATATACTTGACAAATCACTCTATGGACTAAAGCAAGCACCTAGAGCATGGTATGAGACTCTTGCTCAGTTTATGCTGGAAAGTGGATTCAAAATAGGTACAATAGATAAAACTTTATTTTATCTGAATCAAGGTAAAGATCTGCTTTTAGTTAAATTTATGTGGATGATATCATTTTTGGATCAACTAATCAAAAACTGTGTGATAAGTTCTCAAAGTTGATGCAATCAAGATATCAAATGAGCATGATGGGAGAGATGAGTTACTTCTTGGGATTGCAAATTAAACAGACTGATAATGGCATCTACATTAATCAGTTAAAGTACATAAAGAATCTGCTGAAAAGGTTTAATATGCAAGATAGTGCAATATCAACTACTCCAATGGAAATTGCTACAAAGCTTGATCCTCATGAAGGTACAACAGTTGATGTCTCAAACTATAGAGGTATGAGTGGTTCTCTTTTGTACCTAATGACTAGTAGACCAGGCATTATGTTTGCCACCTGTCTGTGTGCAAGATTTTAGGCAAATCCAAGGGAGCCATATCTTATTGCAGTAAAGAGATTTTTCAGATACCTCAAGGGTACTGTATCACTTGGTCTCTGGTAAGCAAGGGACGCTGATTTTGAATTATGTGGTTATTCAGATGATGACTTTGCTGGCTGCAAAATAGACAGGAAGAGTACATCTGGGAGCTGTTAGTTTTTGGAAGGCAGATTCGTCTCATGGTTCAGTAAGAAGCAGAAATATATTTCTACTTCAACTGCTGAGGCTGAATATATTGCAGCTGGGAGTTTCTGTGCTCAGTTGTTATGGATGAGAAATCAGCTCATGGGCTATGGATTATCATTTTCTAAAATTCCTATTTATTGTGATAATCAAAGTGCTATTGCTATGACAGGAAACCCAGTGCAACACTCTCTTACTAAACATATCAGCATCAGATATCATTTTATAAGAGAGCATGTCATGGGAGGAACGATTGAGCTTCATTTTGTTCCTACTGAGCAGCAGCTGGCTAATATCTTCACAAAGCCATTACCTGAAGCAATATTTACAAAGCTTGTCAGTGAACTTGGTATGGTTAGTTGGGACAGATAAATTCTTTTAAATTTATATTTGATCAAATCCTAATGTATATTGATTAAATCCTGATATGTCCTCAATGTTATTCAAGATATTAAACTGGAATTTGGGATGTAATTTATTATATGCATGATAAATTAAGTAAATTTATTTGCTAAATGTGCATGTATGAATATATATCATTGTCATCATTACAAATTAGTCTAGGGATATGCGCCTTAATAAGACATCTTCTGGTTAAATCATTAAGTTAACTCTACACTTAATAATTGATCAGTCTCCTAGTCCCTTGCTATTCCCTCGGTTATTTAAACCGTCATTCTCATTCAGTCCAGTCATCTCTTCCTATACGCAATACACTCTCTTCACTTGTGTTTCTCATACCACATCAATGCCATCTCAAACGACATTTGGATTTAACTTCCAGAAGTCATCAAAAATGATCTTCTGGGATTCCAAAAAGATTTTCACCTCTACACTCTTCGACAGTAAGAGAGAGTCATTCGTCTTGCTGTTCTCTTTGTTGAAAGCAGGAAAAAGCACTGAACATCCTCCGATCGTTTCTCTTCACCATCAGCTTTGTCAGGCTTCTCAGACCAAGGTTGTTGATGCTCTTCTATTTAGACTAGGATTTTCTTGTAATAATCTTTTGCATGTAATCAAAGATTTCATGAAATGTACTTCTTTGATCTTTTAATGAAATTCCTTTTGTTTACAAGATTTAGTCTATGTTCTTTAGTTGTGTATACATGTGAGTGTTTTTATTGTAGCTTGTTAATCTCTACATCACACTATTAACATCTATTTTTTTTTATTGATTTTTGAGATTAAAATTGTGGTCTTCTGATAAGCTTGAGTGTTTTTGACAAACACTGATGAATTTGAATCGTCGAATCCTGACGTTGTCAAATCCTGACAGATAAGAGGTACCAAATACTGATGACAGGTCAGCTTATTTTAATTTAGAATATTATTAGAAAATGATTTCTGAATTGTTTAATGCTGAAAAAGTGATTGTCTTCTTAATTATTGTTTAAAAGTGGATAAACTGTTTAACAAAGTCACATAGTGATTTACTACAAAGGCAGTGCGTTCTTTGTTGCTGATTCCGCACATTACTCTAGTTCCCACTCCAATTTTTTAGTAATTATCCTCTATCAGAAGTCTAATTCACCAAAGCTTCCTTCTCCAAGTGTGTTACATCCAATTAAGCTTTGCAAACTTATATTTGCACTAGAACCTCTATGACACATATTATCATACACACAGCCTCACTATTCACATCTAACGAACATCTTTCCTCAACACCTACAAACATCATGTCATCTTCTGAGTTTTCACCCCTCTTCAGTCAAACGACCATTATTCATGGCAACACTTTTGGAACCAACAACTACTTGGCTCCACTTACACATCAGTAATTTCCTCAATCTTTTCATGATATGCATAATTTCTTACTCCAATGTCCAATTGGATATGCTCTCACAAATCATATTAAGGTATCATACAGGGCTGCAATGCAGGTATGAGATATAGCTCTAGTTAATGCAACAAATACCGGTTTCTCTTTTGAATTTAAAGGACACAGGTATGAGGTTGATACTGATGTTCTTGTTCAAGCACTAAGATTACCTGCCTTTGATGGTGTTCCTGACAATTATACAACTGAGCAGCTGTTTGATATGCTCAGAACTCTGAACTACAAAGGTGACATCAAAACAATTAGGAAATTGACAAGAACAAAATTAAAAAGAGAATGGAATTTCTTCTTTGATTGCATCAACAGATGTTTCTTGAATAAGACAACAAATTTTGATGCTCTTGCCTCCACTTCTCTGAAAATTGGGTATTCTCTTCTCTATTCTGGTAATTTTGACTATGGTAACACAATTCTTCAATTCATAATTTCTAGGAGAACAGATGCATCAGGAGTTATAGGGTATACTGGATTTCTTCAACTGATTTTTAATTTTCTATGCCCTAATGTTGAATTTAATAATGATGAATTGCTTCCTGTATTTCAAATTTCTGAGAAGGCTATTACAGATCATATCAAAAGAGAAGAAAAGAACAAGTTTTCATGACTTCCCTTCCTGCCTCAGGAGGTCAGGCAATTTCTATTGAGAAATAGTCCTACTCCTTCACAAGTGCCTGCAAATCCTGATGTTGGCACCTCTGTTACATTTCCTGATGATGTGGAACAAGACACTACCCATCTTGTTTCTAACCCAAGCATTTCTTCTACCAAACAGAACTCCAATCTAGCTCCTAAATTAGCCTCATCTAATGTCTCCCAAAAATATCAGTTGTACTAAAGGAAAGGTTGGTTAAGAAATCTGTTCAATCTAAACTGAGAGCTCAATATGCCTCATTGAGTGAGAGTGAGAAGAAAGAAGAATGCTTTCTAGTTCAAAAAAGAAGGCTGATCATGCCAGATGATTCTTACTCTGATGATCAGATGCCCATTGGGCCAAGATTGAAGAAAAAGAAATCAACAGTAGCCATTTCTGATGAATCTGTTGACACAACTGGAACTAAAGAGCCAACTACTGGTGCTAGTGCTCTGATCAAAAAGGTTCCAGTGAATAAAGACACTGCTGAGTCCAAGAACACCGCCAAGAGTATGCAGAAAAGAAAAGCTGAAGATGTGGTTGGGTACATCAGAAAGAAGAAAAAGACTCAATCCTCTGATATGGATGTCAGTCCACAAGAACCTAAGTCTCAAAGGGACTTAGCAACTAAGGAACATCCAGTCCCACAAGAACCATCTTCTCAAAGGGAAGATGAAAACAAAGAGGCTGCACGGATAATTGTTGATCTTGCTCAAGGTGATCTTCTTACTGATTCTGAACAACTGTTGCAAGAAAAGAAGGCTCATCAGGATGTATTTTCAAAAGTGGATGCAGTTATTCATGATCTTATGTTTCAGAAGAGTACACAAGAAGCTTCACCAATGATTGCTGAAGCAGCTCATATTCCTCCGGCCCCATAAGAACCATCAGTTCAAAGTACTGATGTTGGTCTAGTGTAATCTCCTGATAAATCAAATCCTAATACTACGATAATACCTGATGCTGATCAACTATCAATTCAAGCAGCTCCTACTGATGATTTATTGCTGCTAGCTAGTTTTTCAAAGCATCATGATGCATTGTTTGTTCCTCCATTGTCATCACTGCCACTTGAGGACTCACCCTCAGGTATTGCTTATTTTCCTCTATTGTTCTCAATGTTTCTATGATTATAAATAGTCTCTTATTTGAGGTTACCTCTATCTATATGACAAGCATACCACTCCTTTCATCCCTCTCTTATTTCTTTACAAAATGTGTGATTGTGCCTTTCTGTGAGACTGTGTGAAAATACTATGTGAGAAAATCAAATTCTGGGTGGCAGTCTCCTGTACTGGCAAAAGGAGAGGTAGTTTTAAGAAAAGAATTTTATAAGTTTTCTTCTTTGCTTATAAACTTTCTTATGTGAGAAAAATATTACTCTTCAAAGTAATATACTGTGTGAAAAGTGATGAGATCACTTGAAAAGAAAAGAGAGATTTAGGTGTTACATTATTTTCTATTTCAGGATCTCATCAGAAATAGATAATTATTGCTAAGGATCCTCTTAAAGGCAAAGGAATTCTACCAAGCTCTACAACTTCTTTAGAGGGTTTGTCTTTCTCTGATTCTGATGAAGACGGTGATCCTGATGATCCTGACACAGCACAGTTGAAGACTGCTATTGATGCATCTAAGAAGTCCAATGTTGGTTCTTCTTCACATTTCAATGATGATCCCTCTTATTACAATGTTGATACTGAGCATTTTTGAAATGCTGAATGGGATTTTGCATGGAGAGATGCACATACTTCTATCTCCTTAGCTGTTGGTATGCAACATGTTCACAGGGCATATGATGGACTACAAAATCCTGACCTTAAATTGCATCTCAAGGCTTCTACCATCTCTGTGAAAGGAATTTTCTCTGAGCTTGCTGCTATGGAGACATCTCATGCTACTTTACAGAACAAGATTGATGCTTTTATGATCAATCCACTTACCTCCGCTGAACTCATAAATGTAAAAACGGTTGTTAAAGCTGTGGTTCAATCTTAACAAAGCATGGATACTCAATTTTCTTCCTTGGAAGATAAAGTGTCTTCAATGGATGATAAACTGGATGTTATATTTTCTCTTCTTTCAAATCCTGATGCCAAAAAGGGGGAGAAAATAGCTGTCACAAAATGTACACCTGACTCTATTAAGTTAAAAGATAAAGACACTGATTATGATGGTGATAAGAATCCAGTTCCAAATGTTCAAATTGCTATTGTTGCTCAACAATCTCAACATTCTAGAAGATCTAGTTCAGGACATGGAAAGTCTACCAGTTCTCATGAAGTTAAGCACAAGACTAATGTTGATGCTCCTGAAACTGGTGATGTTACAATCTCTAATATAGCATATGCTAAAGGACTATTATTTCCTTACAGACACAAGGAAACAGGTGAAGAGATTTTTCTGTACTACAAGGATAAGAGGTTTGAGCAAAAGAATACTAGAAGTGCTCTTGGGTTGATAACTGAAGAATTTCCTGATCTAACGACTGAAGAAGCGGTTATGCAACAGAAGGAGTTAATGGCTCAAATTAAAGCTGAAGAAAACACCTCTAAAGGAAGAGGAAAAAGAGGTGGAAGAACTACAAGAGCCAGAGGAAGAAGAGGAAGAAATTCTAATTCAAGTCGAGGTTCTTCAATTGATTCTGCATTTCTGAATGTTCTATTCAGAGAAGGTTTTGTTCCCGTGCAAGGAAATGATGTAAAATAAGAAGCTGAGGATAATGAAGAATTAATTGTCCCCAGAAAGAAGAAATCAACCGCTGAAATTGCTCAAGTTGATGTAACTAATGTAAATATGTCTCTTGAAGCAGACACAAATACTGAGAAAAAGGCAGACCCTGATGCTGTGAATCTGAAAGCTAACTTTGATACTGATGAAAAGGTGATCAAAGTATTGGATAAATCAGTTCTTAATACAATAGTTGTTTCTCATATTTCAGAGGCTGATGAACAAGAAAGAACTGATAGAAGGAGAGCTGATCAAGCATGTAGTGACTATATGCAAAGAATTCTAAATTTAAGGAGAGAGCTATGGCATAAATCAAAAGGGAAGATTCATGATTTATCTACGGGGTATGCTTCTATTAGCAAGAATGATAAAAGATGGAAAGATATCTATTTATTTAGTTATCCTAGAGGATTCAAGCATATTGAATTTGTGTCAGCAGGACTTAGAGATTCTATTTCATAACAGGAGGATATTGATATGTCCATCAAGAAACCTTCTTGGGTGGAACATAATGAAAAGCTAAAGCTTATCAAAACTCGTACTAGAGGAGGTATTGGTCATTCTGGAATGAAGACTCTGAGGTCTAATTTACTTGACACAGATACTCTGACTGACAATCTTGGAGAGAGAATTACTCCTTCACATCTTGAGAAAGTTGAAGCTGTGAAGATTGTATATAAAAAGATAAATGATAATGATGTCAGAGAGGAGATTCTGTACTTCTTGAGAGATAGTAAGGTAAAAAGCTTTACATTGCGGCAACTCTTGATGAAGAATGTGACAGAGTTGAAATATATTCACTATCTTCTTAGAGTTGAGGACAGTGTCACTAGAAACTGGTCTTCTATGATACTTGAGAGTATCAGAAGAAGAGTCATGAGAAAAGAAGACAAATACAATGGTGAGTATGTTCCTATGTACAGAATTTACACTGGTCAAGAAATGAAGGTGGAAAAGGGAGCTGCAGTTTTGAAAGTTTTTCTCAACAATCCCCAGTTATCTTTCAGTCCTGATCATGAAGATGTCAGCTTAAGCTTTATGTTAATTGGTGATCTTGAAATAACTAAGAGTTAGATTTCTAAATTAAGATCAGCCATTTATCAGCTTGGGGAAGATACTGAAGAAAAGAAAGAGTTGAAGAAAAAGCTTGTCAAAGTCCTTCAAGACAAGGTGGAAGAAAGGTTAAACAAATTACCGGAAACAACTGTCAGTTATCTTAGGATACTGAAGTAAACCTTATTCCTTATATATTTTGTGAATTAGTTTTGGCATCATTGAGAATGGAATTTGTGCTTCATTAAATTAAACATAAATTGGGGGAGATTGTTACGTGCTGATTCTCAATTATCAGGAGAGGCTCAAGATCTGGCTATTTTGGATGTCATCAGGATTTGATCTGCCATCAAGATTTGATGCCCATCAGTATCTACAGAAACATCAGTATTTGAAGACAGTCTGTTGTGAAGATTAAGTCTGTTCCTTATTTTGAGGGATGGATATATGTTCGTTCTGAGTGATAGGACTTTGTATATTCAGTTAGAGATATGTATCATTTTCTGTTAATAATTGATAATGCATATCCTAGACTAATTTGTAGCAGCTGTGTATTATATAAACGCGGTTTTGGTCATCATATAGTGATTAACTCGAGCATTGTACGACCTAGTAGCTCTCTAGAACATCAGTATTTCTTGAGAGAGTTTGTAACAATTTTTATCAAAAATATAAAGAACTGTTATATTTTTATACTTGTTCGAAACATTTATACAATTGTATCCAACCCTCCTTAAACAATTGTATCTTTACTGGGTAACAATTCATTTACTCAATTAATTTTATCTATAAATAATTAAATAAAATGTAATTATTTATAATTAAGCTAAATAACAATTTAAAATTTATTTTGAGATTTTGAAAATTATATTAAGGTATTTAAAATTCAATTAATATTATTATTAATTGATTTATTCTTATTTTATTCGTATAAAATAGATCGTTTCTCCATTTAATACGGAACGAACGCGTCTAGACTCAAAAAAATATTCCGCTTTTATTAAAAATAATTTCGAGAATTAAAATCTTTTAAAAGGTCACTTAATTTTGTAAGCATTTATGAGTCACGTAAATATCAAAAAGTTGTATTTCGTCTCGGTTTCAGTTTTAAACGTACCAAGTCGAATATTGTGATAAACTGAGCCATATGTTATATGAATTATGTAATACGTGGAATAGGTGTTTACATGTTATATGAATTATATGTGACGGCCTCAACCCCGGGGTCAGGAGTTGACGTCACCAAACACAATTACTAAAATATAAACAACAAGATTATTATTAAAATATACTAACTTGACCCCAAACCAAGATCCGATCCAGGTTCAAGTATGATTCAGGTTCACATAATTACAATCCATTTATTCAACATCTAGCACACTTTAACTTTATTCAACAACTCATCAGACCTCATGGTCTGATACAAACTACCTCAGAGGAGCCAGGTCCAGAAGGGGCGGGAATATGGGTATGTCTGACTGGTCTTCTAGGCATCTGCGAGATATACATAACAGTTTGCAAGGGTGAGAATAATCGCTCAGCAGTACCAACATATGAATAACGGAATAAAAACAGTAAGTAACAATAATAGGAACAGAGCTGTAATCATGATATCAACATTATATAATGAAAATCGGAGATAACTGGATATCACTAACAAGCATGCTTTATCAAAACAACGTAGTAGTGTGCTGTGTAAGTAATATAGTCCAATTTTAGCTTGCTAATCACATTTATAAAACCGTTGTATCAACTACTTATACCCTTACGGGAATCACAAATCCAAATTAGATACATAACGGATATGTGAAGACACCTGATCAGGCTATCAACACCAGACGGCTCTAACTGCCATCCCATTTACCTGTTCCGGAACTCAGAGACTAGCTAGGTCTCTAACCTGCTGGACTAATCGGTTATATAATGCGCGCAACCGAATTAGCCTCTTACGCCACCTCAAGAGGCCTACTCTAGCCCCAATGTATCCCATATCTGATCGTTTTATCCAGTTTTCAAAACACTTGTACCTATCTTATTTTCAAAATCATTTCTTTAACCAGCACACCTATAAAATCCAGTTCGCAATTTATTTCATTCGAGATAGTACCTTTCCAAGTTACTTTTCCCCAAAACAATTTGAAAACAGTGATTTATAACTACAGGGGATACGCAACTTAAAAACATTTCTGTTCCATTACGAGAATAAAACATTTAGCTATTCATACGTACTGAACCATAAAAGAATTGTCAGGGGTACTTGCCTTGCAATGCTTTACAAAACCCTAAGTAGCTTTCACGCTGACTTCGGTCCTGGGGAAACTCGACTGGGATCTACAAATACAGAGTATCCTAATCAGTTATACCGACATGCTTGATATCCTCAAATCCTAATAACCCAATCCGATAACCCGACTCGTATAGTTATTATACACATAATCACGTAATCACGTAACCCGAACACAAATAAGGGTAACACGTAAAATATAAATACGTATGTTTACAAATACATTTTTAGAAAAAATTTGGCAGCAACTCCTTTGTTTATAAGACTACCCGTCGATCGTAATCGACGTCCAAATTTTACAACAATTCACAATCTCGATTCGCAACACCATTTCACAACACATACCACAATAAAAATCATAATTAATTATTTAAATATGAAAGTACTTTTTGTAAATCATTTTATTTATTTATAGAATTTAGGACTCAGAACATCGTCATCACTATCCACCATTGACTCACCGAAGTTCATCATCAACGGCGGTATAATTTATTGGCGCCCGATATATTACGGGTTCCCAAATAAATTATACTGATTATTATTATTTTTTCCGCAGCAAAACTTTATTTCACGAATAATAATCAAAGATTCCCTACAGTACAGAAATTAAAATTAAAATCTGCACAGTCGAAACCATCAGCACCCAAGCGGCCCAACAAGGCCCAACAACAAAAAAACCAACTGCATAAACAGGCCCAACAGTAAGGCCCAAAAATGTCCGGCCCAACTGCAAGCCCAAACCACAGAGAGCCGAACAGCACAGACCAACCGGAACCAAGGCCCAACACCACCATCCCGGCAATACACACACACAACACAGACGCACACACACAACACAACACAACATAACACACATAACACAACACACACATAATCATATACACATTTACATACATATATATATATATGAATCGAACCAGCCAAGCCAAAATAAGTGGTGGCTCACCGGAGGAAACAAGCCGGAGAAACGAAAATGGCGCCAGAATAAGGCGGTCGAAACACGGAGAAAACATGAAACGGGAGAGAGAGTGGAGAGACAGAGAGAAGAGAGATATAGGAGAGAGATCAGAGAGAATTGAGAGAGAGAGACTGTCGAGATGAACAGAGTAAAAGGGGAAACCCCCTTTTACTTATTTTTTTAACAGATGCTGTAACCAAGCACAGGCAACAAACATGTGTCCCCTGCTGAAATATGAAATCGACCATAGTGTTTAAGATAAATACGAAGGTTTTGTGGCTCGATTTGTCCCGAAATTTGAAGTTAACGGACTGAGGTGCACGCAAAACATTTCCATAAAATTACGAAAATAGTCTTAAAATGTTACAAATATCCCGAAGTTAATAAAAATATAAATTTCGTAATTTTGAAATAATCTCTGAAATGTAAATTATACCCGCTTTTAACAATTAAACGAATCGACGCGTGGGTGAAACTAACTCCGAAAATTTCCAAAATAATTTTAAAATTCTCAGAATAATACGAACTTAATAAAATATAAGTTTTATAATTTTTGAAGATTTCCATAATTAAATATGGATTTTACCATTAAACACACTCAGAAAATCATTTAAAAATAAATAATTTATAAAATATTGATTTCTCAATTTTATAAAGTCCTAAAAATAAGTATTGAAATTATGAAATTATAAAACCAATTTTAGAAATCATCCAAATATTTATGGAATTAAAACTACAATAAAATTACTTTTACAAGCGAAATAAAATCGTATAACTCACTAATAATTCACACAATTCAATCCCACATATTAACAGATCACAAATAATTAAATTACAATCAATAACTGCTACCAAAACCATTACACACATTTTATTTAATTACTTAAACCTTTATTACACTTTGAATATAATATAATAAAAATAAAAGAATATACACGAGTCGTTATATCCTTCCCCCTTAAAAGATTCAGTCCCAGAATCTGATTTAGCTAAACAAATGAGGATATTTATCAAGCATGACTGACTCTAATTCCCAAGTAGACTCTTCTACTCGAGGATTTCTCCACAAAACTTTTACTATAGGGATCGACTTATTCCTAAGGACTCGTTCTTTACGGTCTAAGATCTGGATCGGTTGTTCCACATAGGAAAAATGTGGCTGAAGCTCAATCGGTTCATATTCTATGACTTGATTCGAACTAGGAATATAGGGCTTCAACATAGACACGTGGAACACATTATGAATGTGCTGCCAATGCGGTGGTAACGCTATCTCGTAGGCAACCTTTCCCACTTTCTTCAAAACCTCAAAGGGTCCTATAAATCTAGGGTTAAGTTTATTCTTCTGACCAAATCGTACTAACCCTTTCCAAGGTGATACCTCTAGTAACACCAGAGCTCCTATCTCGAAGTCCATATCCTTCCTATGCAAATCTGCATACTTTCTCTGTCTATCTTGGGCTGCTTCTAACCTTTTCCGATTCAACACTATGGCATCTCTGGTTTGCTGAACCAACTCGGGACCTAACACTTTCTTTTCTCCTACCTCATCCCAATACAACGGTGATCTACACTTACGTCCATACAAAGCTTCGTAAGGCAGTATCCCGATACTGGCATGGTAACTGTTATTATATGAGAACTCAATCAAAGGTAGATGTTCATCCCAATTACCCTTAAAATCCAAAACACAGACTCTCAACATATCCTCTATGGTCTAAATCATTCTTTCACTTTGACCGTCCATCTGAGGATGATAAGCGGTTCTCATATTCAACTTTGTTCCTAGGCATTCTTGGAACTTAGTCCAGAACCTGGAATTAAATCTCGGGTCTCGATCTGACACTATAGACACAGGCACTCCATGTTTGGTAACTATCTCATCCAAGTATAACTTAACTAGCTTTTCCAACGAATACCTTTCATTGATCGGAAGAAAATGCGCTGACTTAGTCAATCTATCAATGATTACCCAAATAGCGTCATGATTTGCTCTCGTCCTTGGCAATCCCACTACAAAATCCATAGCAATCTCTTCCCACTTCCATTGGGGAATCTCCAAAGGTTGTAACAATCTGCTTGGTCGTTGATGTTCTGCTTTCACCGTTTGACATACATGACACTTACTTACCCAATTGGAAATATCCTTCTTCATTCCTAGCCACCAAAAGTTTCTCTTCAAGTCTTGGTACATCTTAGTACTACCAGGGTGGATAGAAAACCTAGAGTTATGCGCTTCGTGTAATACTTCATTCTTCAATTCCGTTACATTAGGAATCCAAACTCTGGATGAAAATATATACAAATCTTGACTATTTTTTTTAGTACACGACTCTTCTCCCGTCAAAGTATCCAACTCTTGTTTCATAACTCCTTCTTGACATCTTCTAATCTTTTCCATCAATGCTGGTTGAAAAGTAACTTCATATAGTTGCTCCTGACTTTCACTAGGTACTTGAACCTCAATCTCCATTCTTTCCAAGTCTTGGGCTAGTTCTTCCGCAATCTTAATCATATTCAACCTTTCTTTTCTACTCAAGGCATCAGCCACCACATTGGCTTTACCTGGGTGATAATTAATCCAACAATCATAGTCCTTGATTAGTTCCAACCACCTTCTATGTCTCATGTTCAAATCCTTCTGCGTGAATATGTACTTCAGGCTCTTGTGATCTGTATAAATATCGCATTTCTCTCCATACAAGTAATGACGCCATAACTTCAGAGCAAACACTATAGCCTCCAACTCAAGGTCATGAAATGGATATTTCTGCTCGTATGGTTTTAACTGTCTGGAGGCATAAGCAATAACTTTGTCATGCTGCATTAGCACACAACCCAATCCTTTCAAAGAAGCATAACTATAGATCACAAAGTTTCCCGTCTCATCTGGCAATGCTAACAATGGAGCCGTCACTAATCTCTGTTTCAATTCCTGGAAACTTTCTTTACACTTTTCCGTCCAAACGAACTTTTCATTCTTCTTGGTCAACTTGGTTAATGGGGATGCAATATTTGAGAAATCTTTTACAAACCTTCGATAATATCCCGCTAATCCAAGAAAACTTCTTATTTATGTCGGTGTCTTCGGTTGCTCCCACTTTGATACGGCTTCGATCTTTACTGGGTCTACTTTAATACCTTCCTTACTCACCACATGTCCAAGAAACTACACTTCTGTCAACCAAAATTCACACTTGGATAACTTTGCATATAGTTGATTTTCTCTTAACTTCTGAAGGGCAATCTGTAAATGCATTGCGTGATCTTCTGGATTCTTTGAATATATGAGGATGTCATCAATAAATACAATAAAAAAATTATCCAGATACTCCTTATATACCCTATTCATCAAATCCATAAAAGCCGTTGGCGCATTCATCGATCCAAACGACATCACTAGAAACTCATAATGGCCATACCTTGTTCTGAATGCAGTCTTGGGGATATCTTCAGGCTTTATCTTTAATTGGTGGTAGCCAGATCTTAAGTCAATCTTTGAGAAGTAACATGCTCCCTTAAGCTAATCAAACAAATCGTCGATACGTGGCAAAGGATATTTATTCTTTATTGTTAACTTGTTCAACTCTCTATAGTCAATACACAATCTCATATTTCCATCCTTTTTCTTCACAAATAGCACTGGAGCATCCCACGGAGAAACACTGGGTCGAATAACTCCCTTATCCAATGGTTCTTGAAGTTGCTTAGCCAATTCTTTCATTTCCATTGGGGGCATCCTATATGGAGCCTTAGAAAATGGTTCAGCTCTAGGGATCAAATCAATGGAGAACTCTATCTCTCGATCAGGTGGCAATCCTGGTAACACTTCTGGGAAAACATCAGAGAATTCTCTCACTATGGGAATCTCATCCAAAATAGGGGTCTCTTTCTTCGTATCCACCACATGAGCTAAATACGCCTCACGTCCTTCCCGCAACAATCTCTTTGCTTACATTACTGAAAGGAACTTTCTATCTTACCTCTGCCCTTGGTAGCTGATCCTTTTATTATCTGGGGTATACATAACAACTCTGTTTTTCTTAAAATCAATATTCGCCTTATATAGAGACAACCAATCTATACCTAAAATAACATCAAAGTCTCCCAACTCGAAGGGTATTAAGTCAACAGGGAACATATGTTAGATATATTTGATAATGTCATGTGTAATATGATTGGTGTTTAGTTTTCAGATCTTACATAACAGGACAAATCAATACTTAACTGAAAATCAACACTTATACTGAAGACAGAACTTAAGATATCAGAACTTAAGTTATCAGAACTTAAGGTTCAAAAGATATTTATCAAGAGATAATATCAGGACTTAAGATGACTTTCAGATAAGGCAGGCGGCTGATTGAAAGGAAAGAAGATCGAGACTAAGACAGAAAGAATTGTGCATGAAGAAGGAATTATATGAAGAATATAATACTTGGAAGAAAAGATAACTAGTTGATATATTTTAGGAAGCAGAATTATATTCCATATTAATTAGAATATTATCTTGTAACTGTGTAGTATATAAACACAGGCATAGAGTTTACACTATAAGTGTTACGATTATCGAAGTTATTATTCTTTGTAACTCTAGAAGCTCTCGTGATAATTTGTTCATCACTGAGAGAGGACATTTCTATATTGCAACAAAGTTTATTGTGTTGAATAAAATCTGTTTTCTGTTACTTAAGTTCTTATATTCGATTTGATTATGCTAAACACTGAATTCAACCCCCTTCTACAGTGTGTGTCACCTAACAAGTGGTATCAGAGCCTTCTGTTAACAAACAAACAATTTAAGATCCAAAATCAATCATGTCTGAAGAAGAAACTCCAACCAAGCCCACCAAAACTGAAGAACCTCCAAAAACTGTATCTCGACAGGATTTATGAAGTACCACATATGCCAACCAAACTCTCTTTGGAAGTTGCAGGACAGCCAGCAAAGTCTGTACCAAAGGAGAAAAGTGATTACACTGCTGAAGATATCTCATCGATTGCAAAGGATGCAAAGGTAAGACACTTGCTGCATAGTGCCATTGATAATGTCATGTCAAACAGGGTAATTAACTACAAGACTGCAAAAGAGATATGGGATGCTTTGGAAACAAGGTGTCAGGGAACTGATTCAATCAAGAAGAACAGGAAGACAATACTCACTCAAGAGTATGAGCACTTTGACTCAAAGCCTGATGAGTCATTAACTGATTTATATGACAGATTTGTCAAACTCTTGAATGATTTGTCACTAGTTAACAAATAGTATGATATTGAAGATTCAAATCTTAAGTTCCTGTTAGCTCTTCCTGAAAGATGGGATTTGAAGGCCACAATAATAAGAGACAACTATAATCTTGATGAAACAACTCTTGATGAAATTTATGCGATGCTCAAGACTCATGAACTTGAGATGGAACAAAGAAGCAAGAGGAATGGAAGAAAGTCAAGAACAGTTGCCTTTGTGGCTGAAGAGGAAAGTCCCAAAGTAGCTGCCTCAAGAAAAGGCAAGGAAAAAAGCTCTCATCACAAAGTCTGATACTGAGTCATCAACTTCTGATAGTGATGATGACTTAGAAATTGAAAGTATACCTAAGATGGACCATGATGAGGAGATGATGAAGCTGTGTGCTCTTATGGTGAAAGGAATCACAAAGATTGCATATAGGAAATTCAGAAGAGGAAAGAGGTTTTCCAGGAAAGGTGCAAGTTCTGAAAAGAAAGGTTTCAGAAAATCTGAAGGCAAAGGAGGAAAGTCTGACAGAGGAGATTACTCAAATGTTAAATGCTACAACTGTGGTGAGAAAGGCCACATGTCTCCAGATTTTAGAAAAGGGAAAAGTGACAAAGGCAAGTCTCTTGTCACAAAGAAGAAAAGCTGGTTAGATGCTTCAGATTCTGAGGATGAGGAAAACTATGCCTTGATGGCAAATACTGATAGCAGTTCTGATACTGCTGACTTAAAGGTACCTCAAACTACTTATGCCTTTCATACTGATGATATTATTGAGTTAAGAAGATATCTTAAAACCATGTTCATTAGTTATAAAGATCAAACTTTAACATGTGAAAGATTAACTTCTGAAAATCTTGCTTATAAAAAGAGGAATGATTATTCAGAAAAAGAGTTAGTCATGTTCCATCAAACTCAGAAAGATAGAGATGATGCCTTTTATGTTAGGGATGAAGTGTTAAAAATGAATGAATCTCTTAAAACTGAGTTAGAAAAGGAAAGAGAGATTATCAGGACTTGGACTACCTCTGGTATAGTAACTCAGGATATTCTTAGTAGTGAAAACTGGAAAGAGGGATTAGGTTATGGAGATGATAATAACAGTAAGGGAACTGTAGAAACTGAGCCTATAGTTGTTAAATAAAAACCAAAGGTAAATCCAGTTAAGTTTGTAACTGCAAAGTCTGATATTGATAAATCAGAAGTTAAGGAGAAAGTAACTTCTGACAAACCTAAATAGGATAAGCCAACTGAAGTTAACATAGGCTTAATGACAAAGAAGCAGCTTAAGCATAAGCTGAAAGATGTTAAGAATATAAACAAGGTAAAGTCACCTAGGAAAAATAGGAATGGAAAGGAAGGTGTGAAGAAAAGTAACAATTATAAGCCTGTTCCTAATCCTCCTAGAAAAAACATGTCATAACTGTGGAAATTCTAACTATCTGGCTTCTTTTTGCAGGAAGAATAAGAATATAAACTCCTTACCTTCAAAATTAGGAGTTAAGAGTCAGTCTGTTAAATATAAGCCAAAAAATCCTTGTTTTCATTGTGGTAGTTTATGGCATTCCATTTATACTTGTAAGGAATATCATAGTTTGTACTATGATTATTATCAAATAAAACCTTCTGTAAAGAAATTTAGCATTATTCCTTCTAGTATAAGTTCTGATACAAAGTGTGATATTGCAAATTCTGAAAAGAAAACTATTAACATAAACTCTGATGCTAAATCCGCTGTAAATGTTAACAAACTTAAAAAGGCCAAAGGATCCAAGCAAGTCTGGGTCCTTAAAACTAATCATTAGTGGTCTTTGTGATTGCAGGGCAACATGAAGAACATCCTAGTTCTGGACAGTGGATGTTCAGGACATATGACTGGAAATAAAGCCCTGCTATCAGACTTTGTGGAGAAAGCTGACCAAGGTGTTTCTTATGGAGATGGCAACATTGAAAAAACTCTGGGATATGGCAATATCAATCTTGGGAATGTCATCATTGAAAAAGTAGCTCTGGTCTCAGGACTTAAACACAATCTGCTGAGTGTGAGTCAAATCTGTGACAGAGGTTATCATGTGGATTTCTTTGAAGAACACTGTGAAATTGTAAGCAAATCTACAGGCAAAGTTGTTCTGAAAGGATACAGGCATGGTAACATTTATGAAGCCAAGCTTTCAACAAGTACTGATGGTTCTGCAATCTGTCTGTTGAGTAGAGCATCAATTGAAGAAAGCTAGGATTGGCACAAGAAACTCTCTCATTTAAATTTCAACAATATAAATGAACTAGTCAAGAAAGATCTTGTGAGAGGATTGCCAAGATCAGTATTTGCTCCTGATGGCCTTTGTGATTCATGTCAGAAGGCAAAACAAAGAAAATCTTCATTCAAGAGCAAGACTGAATCATGAATTCTTGAGCCTTATCCCCTACTACATGTTGATCTATTTGGTTCTGTTAATGTCATGCCTATTGCAAAGAAGAAATATGCTATGGTCATGGTGGATGAGTTCTCCAGATACACATGGGTGTATTTCTTGCACACAAAAAGTGAAACTGCATCTATCTTGATTGATCATGTCAAGCAACTGGATAAATTGGTCAAAGATTCTGTGAAGATCATAAGAAGTGATAATGGCACTGAGTTCAAGAATTTGATCATGGAAGAGTTCTGTAATAACCCCAAAATTTTGAATTTTTTTTGTAACCCTTATGAATAGTGTTTTTGCTGATATTGCTGAATAAGAAAACTTTTCATGCCACACTATGTAGGGGTTCTTTTATTGTTATTCTGAGATCTTATAAGTGTATGTAAAGATCGTCAGAATCCAAATTCAAACACTTTGATTTTTCCCGAAAAACCACCAGATACCGAAAGAATTGAGTATAAGGTAACAGGATAAAAAGGATTTAAATTCAAGGATTATAAGAGTGGATCATAAAAGGAATATAATGTATTGAGAAAGGTTAAGGAACCCCAAGTAATAAGATCCCGGGTATGATCCCTCAAACGATAAACGAAAACGAAAGTTAAGCGAACCGTATAACAGATCAGCGGTCATTAGCCAAGTAATTAGAAGCTAATCAAAGAGGTTAGTGATGATGATGTCATTAAACCAATAAGAAGAGGACAAGTGTGGGAGGATGACATAACATGAAGACCTAAGCATGACCAAAGAGAAGTGTGTTGTTGGTTGATTAAGAACCACAGAAAATTCACTATGGTTAAAAGTAATAAATCAAAGCAAAAGCAAGCAACCAAGCAAAACAAATCACAAAATCACAAAAACACAAATTTGACTTCATTTTCTTCACGAAAGCTCTCGGCCTTTCTCTTTTTTTAAGAAGAAAAATCCAAAATCGAAGATCCAAGCCTTGTTAATTAGTGAGGTAATTATCTAATACTCCTTATGCATAGATATAGCTATCCTATAAGTTTGAGCTTCAAATTCATTCACAATCTCTTCCTAAAATTCATGGAAGAAGAGGGTGAATAGTGTTTTTCAAGAACTTAAATTTTTGTTCTTGAGTTTTTGTTTAGATTAAGCTTGGATAAGGACTTTCAAGGGTGATTCCAAGCTAATTAGTTACTCCTACTCACAAGGAAGGTATCATCTCTTAACCTAGCTTTGTTATTGAATGTTAAGAGCTTAGCATGAGTATTATAGTTCATAAGAGGCTTGATTGTTGTGTATGTAGAAATTAGTTGGTTTTGTGATGTTTTTGGAGTTGTAAATCTTGGTTATTAGTTAAAGAACTTAAGAATAGTTTTAGTTCATGTTTGAGATTAATGTAAATTGGAAAAACTTGAGGTGTTGGGGCTGTTGTAGTGAGGTATGGATGGAGTTTGGTTGTATGGTTGAATTGTGGTTGGTTTGTGGTTGATTTGGAGTAGAATAAAAATTGGTAATCGCGTAAACATAGCCATCGTAATGTCCGATTTACTTTAGACTATTTTTTCTCTTAACATCAAGACCCGATAACTCACTTTAGGTTTTGACCATTGCCATGATTAGATAGTTCATGTTACGAGCTTCGTTTTGATATGTGTTGCGTTTGAATCCGATATACGGTTTAGGAGAAACGACCGTTTTAAGTAACGGCGTTTCGCGAACGAACCATTACCACTCGCCTTACTTTGAAACATAGGTTAAAGACCTTAAAAGACTAATTGGAGTATGAAACATTTATGTGAAGTGTATTATGCAGTTGGTAAGGCACTCGCGAAAGAATCGCCTTAAAACCCTTAATGGTTAATTTATTAAAAATGGTGGAGCCGAGGGTACTCGAGCGACTTAAGTGAATCGTTAAGCGCAAAAGAGAACGTTAGGGTCTAATTGGTTAAAGTATAGATTCATAAGCGACTTTGGTTTAATTCCAACTTATATGTTGTTTATAGGTTACCAGACTCGTCCCAAGCCATTTATCACCCCCAGTCGCTCAGGCAAGTTTTCTACCCGTTATACTGTTGTTGTGATGTATACATATGTATATGCATTATCTTGTGATAGATGCATGGTGGTTAATTAGCAAATCTTGCGATATATTGGAGCATGTGATATGGTGTATATGCATGTCTGTTTCATAATCTTGATATATATTGTTGATTCAATTGCTTATAAGTTGCATAATACATATGCTAGAGATAAGCAGTAGTTGCGTATACCCTTAGTATAGGGGACCCAAAGGTGAACATTTTTCTAAAACCGGGAGTCGATGTTCCCGAGTATATTATATATATTTATATATATATATAGATATAGTTTTCAAAACTATGAATCGAATAAGGTTTATTCGATAACTTTATTTTATTAATGAATATTATTTTGAATATTAATTCGAGGGCTTATGACTCCGTTTATTTTATTAATGAATATTATTTTGAATATTCATTCGAGGGCTTATTACTCCATTTATTTTATTAATGAATATTATTTTGAATATTCATTCGAGGACTTATGACTCCGATTATTTACTAATTAATATTCTTTACTCTTTTAAAGAATAATGTATCGATAATCAAACTCACTTTTGATTATTCAAATAAAGATATTACTTTCGTATAAGTATATCTTTGGTTATTTAATATTCATTTCAAGTATAAGTTTTACAACTTCTACTTCAATTATTTTTATAAAGATTATTCTTTATGGGAATATTATTTAAATAATAATATTCAGATATTTTCTAATATATTAGGACTGATTTATTTTATTAAATCAGCATCACTCCAAACATTCTTAAAAATATTTTCGAGTCTTCAAAATGATTTTAAAGGTTAGGGTGGATCCCAAAACTCATTTTTATATTTAAGATCCTCCTTTCGAAGGGGATTTGAATACTCGCTCAAAACCTAAGGGATCCGGCTCTATGGTGTATTTTATATTCGCAACAAGGTTGCTATTCTGATAAAAGAGTTTTTGATTACTTACCCAACACTCGGGAAGTAAAATTCTTGGAACAAGTTAATCTATTAACAGGCATCGCCTGGGAAATATCGGTGAGTTTTCCTTTCCAACTAGATACGACTTCTTGGTGGAGCCGTATCAACAAGTTTCTACTTGGGGAAAGTGGGGACGAGCTTTACGTTTCAGAGTCATGGATTTCATCTGAACTAGGAGTGGCGTAAGTGGTCGAGTGGCGCCGGCCTAGCCTTATTATATTGGCCCAAATGGCCCGGAAGTTCCGCTAAGACGGTCCATTCCTTAGGAGTCCAGTGTTCGGTTGACAAATAAATCCGACAGGTTCTCCTCTACATGTAGAAAATGGTGGGGTTACACTACTGCGACTGATCATCATAAGTGGTCTTCCTGGTGCGACAAACTCCCGTAATGAGTTTATCATCCAGTTGGATATTTCTGCAACACTACCCGGAGCATTTCGATTGAAAGGCTACGAATGGGTGATTGCCGAAGCATTGACAAGGGTCAAACAGTTATAATGGTGTTTCCATTGAATGAAGTATCTCATAACTTCATTTCCTTTAAAAATTAATTCAAAGATTAAATCTATTCAAGTCTTAACTTGTGGTCTCATCTATGGGACGAACTTTTGAAACTTATTATACTTTGAACAGTGGTAGTTTAAGTAGATTTCTAAAAATGGTATAAGTATAGTGAAGTAATTGGTAAATTCATCTTCCTTTAAGCTTATATCCAGTAAGTAATTACCTTACACTTGATAAAGGATTCTAGTAAGTTATCCATTTAGATACTTGCATTATTGTTTACACTATATATTATCTTGCGAGCTGTAATGCTCACTCTTGCTTCATTTCTTCAACATACAACAACAATTGGGAAAGATGGCCAGATTCAAGTAGACCCAGCGCAAGTGCGTGGGAAGCGTCCCGCGTCTTCCCGTTGATGTTGTAGCTGTTATAGCTGCAGAGGTAGATCTATTGGTAGAACAGGCATTCTACTTCTTGGAACCAAATATTGTATAATTATAACTTGTGGTAGATAATGGCAATTAACTGTAAACTTATCAAGTAATCATTTTGGGTTGTAATAACTTTTAAATTGTGGATTCAAGGACTTGTACTTATTTCAATTTCATCTCTGAGACTATAACGGGTTGTGGTGTGTGTTACTGTGGGGTCACAGCATGAGGTTATTTTTATTATTAATTAAGTTAAGTGATATTGTGGAAAGAAAGACCGTGACGACCCGGATCCCCGACCCCGGATCTGGGGGTGTTACAAGTTTTGCAAAGACCATGGAATAAAGCAGGAATTTCCTGCTCCCGGAACTCCACAATAAAATAGAGTAGTTGAAAGAAAGAATAGAACTCTTATTGAAGCTGCACGAACTATGCTTGATGAAGCAAAGTTGACAACCTACTTTTGGGCTGAAGCTGTACAGACAGCTTGTTTTACTCAGAATGCAACACTCATTAACAAGCATGGAAAAACACCATATGAGATGGTGAAGAAAAAGAAGCCAAATCTGAAGTATTTTCATGTATTTGGATGCAAGTGTTTTGTTCTTAAGACTCATCCCGAACAGCTATCCAAATTTGATCTAAAAGCTGATGAAGGAATTTTTGTTGGATATCCACTTTCTACAAAAGCCTTCAGAGTCTACAATTTAAGAACAAGGGTTGTCATGGAATCTATCAATGTCTCTTTTGATGATAAGAAGATTACTGGACTTGAAGATTTCAGTGATCATGATCAGCTGAGATTCGAGAATGAAGTTTTAAATTCTGATTCTGTAAATCCTGATATTGCAACCTCTGATGGATTAAACTCTGATGTTATTGAAATTGTGGTGACTACGCCTAAGGAAAATGCACCTGTGCAGGGGGAGCATACTGAAGATCCAGCCACATCTCAAGAAGCATCAGAACCTACAACAGGCTCTTCAAGTTCTGATGGGCCAAGTTCTGATAATTCTGGAAACTAATGTTCTGATATTTTTGGAAACTCAAATAATGAAGGATCCAACTCAGAGATCATAATTTCAGGGGTAGCGTCAGAAAATGTTGATGGAGACAACATGGATCATGGGGGAGCATCCGGTTCTAGAGAAAACCTTCCATCTGCAAGGAAGTGGACTAAAGCACATACACCTGACTTAATTATTGGAAATCCTGATGCAGGTGTCAAACTAGAACAGCTACATCAAATGAATGTCTTTTTCATTCTTTTTTTTCTCAGACTGAACCAAAGAAAGTGGAAGAAGCTTTTCAAGATGCTGATTGGGTGCAAGCAATGCAAGAAGAGTTAAATGAATTTGAAAGAAATAAAGTCTGGACCCTAGTGCCAAGATCAAGGAACATATCAGTTGTTGGTACAAAATGGGTGTTCAGAAACAAAACTGATAGTGATGGCATAATTACAAGGAACAAAGTAAGGCTGGTTGCAAAAGGATACTCTCATTAGGAGGGAATTGATTATGATGAAACATTTGTACCAGTTGCTAGATTGGAAGCCATAAGAATATTTTTGGCTTATGCTACTCACAAGAAGTTTAAAGTCTTTCAAATGGATGTAAAAAATGTTTTTCTTAATGGAGAATTGGGAGAGGAAGTATATGTTGAACAACCTCCAGGCTTTGTAGATCCCAAATTTCCCAATCATGTCTACAGGCTTGATAAAGCACTTTATGGCCTTAAGCAAGCTCCAAGAGCATGGTATGAGACATTAGCTCAGTTTCTTCTGGAAATTGGATTTAACAGAGGAACTATTGATAAAACACTGTTCTACCTCAACCATGAAAAGGACTTACTTTTGGTGCAAATATATGTTGATGATATCATTTTTGGTTCTACAAATGACAGACTTTGTAAGCAATTTGCCAAACTGATGCAGTCAAGATATCAAATGAGTATGATGGGAGAACTTAACTATTTTCTGGGCCTTCAAGTCAAGCAGAATGAAGAAGGAACTTTTATTTGTCAATCTAAGTACACCAAAAATTTGTTGAAGAAATTTAGAATGCAGGATTGTTCAAGTGCATCCACTCCTATGGCCACTGCAACTAAGTTGGATAAGGATATCGGTAAATCAGTAGATATTACTGATTACAGAGGTATGATTGGCTCTCTACTCTATCTAACTGCAAGTAGACCTGATATCATGTATGCTACCTGTCTTTGTGCAAGATTTCAAGCAGATCCAAGAGAACCTCACTTAATAGCTGTAAAAAGAATTTTCAAGTACCTTAAAGGTACAACTGATCTGGGATTGTGGTATCCTAGAGAATCAGACTTTAAGCTAATAGGTTACTCAGATGCAGATTTTACAGGATGCAAAATTGATAGGAAAAGCACAAGTGGAAGCTGCCAATTTCTTGGAGGCAGATTGGTTTCTTGGTTTAGCAAGAAATAGAAATTAATTTCCATATCAACTGCAGAAGCAGAATACATTGCTGCAGGAAGCTGTTGTGCACAGATTCTTTGGATGAAGAATCAGTTACTGGATTATGGGTTATAATTTTCTAAAATCCCTATTTATTGTGATAATCAAAGTGATATTTCTATGACAGGTAATCTAGTTCAGCACTCAATGACAAAGCACATCAGCATTAGGTACCACTTCATAAGGGAACATGTGGATGAAGGTACAGTGGAATTGCATTTTGTTCCCACAGATCAACAACTAGCAGATATCTTCACAAAACCACTGTGTGAAGCTACTTTTATAAGATTGGTAAATGAACTTGGAATGGTTTCAGGTTCTTTCTCTAAATCTTCTTAGTTTATGTTCTGATACATCAGACTTTATGATCAGTATTTAAAGATATTACTATCTTTGTGTATTATGTGCTTAAATTGAAAATTACCTAAGTGCTGATTGTTTTCTGATGTGAATTTCTAAACTCTGATAGTGATATGAATATTTCCGTGACTATTCAATCCAATGAGGATAACTGTGCTAGATGCTGACCTAGTAATCTTTAATATACTAAAGATCTCATGTTTGAAGTAATTATTTATGTGGAAATCTTTTAACACAAGAAAATTCTGATATTGAGCTTAGTTAAGTTTACTTTGTGTATCTTATTACTAAGTCAAAAACTAGAATAGTGCTTCTTATTTGTTAAGTTCTGATGTTAGTAAATCTGGTGAATGTACTAAGTGTTGATAAGCCTCACCTATCAAAAGAAAAATAAAAGAAAAGAAATAAAAATCAGGCACTGCTTTGAGATCTAGAGTAAAAATGTGGAAGAGAAGACCCAAGTGCATTGCTGGTATTAAGTAATATGAATTAGAAAAGAAAAATAAAATTTTCTTGGTGACTTTTCACACTCTATGATTACTGGAGAAATACTCTGATAATAGCATAAATTCTGATAAGCAGTCATGACTCACTTACACTGAGAAGCCACTGTAAAATAGAATTTCAAACGATGCATAAAATGAGCACAAAATAGTTGAGGTGGACTCATGCATGAACTCATTCTAAAGTAGACTTTAGAATAATGACAGATTTTAAGTAAAGTTCTTAGTTATGCCTTATTTCTAAGATGTACTGAAGTGAATAAGACTTTACTCTTTATCTGATATTTAGCTTAATGCACACACATACACTCCATATGAATAATGAAAATTACTGTGGTGATCAATGTTATTTTAGATGAACATTTTATGTGTCAGATTGCATAAATTCTGAGGACAAGTTCTGATGGAAGTTCTGATGATTAAGTTCTGATGAAACCATATCAATATTTGTGTGAAGAATTACAGGAATACACATTCACTTTTCGAGTTAAGGAGCCATATTCTGATGACTTTTAAATCCTGATAATAATCAAGTTTTGATGCTGACGTGACGGTATTTACTTACTTGGTTTATTTTTGGTCATTACTTGAACGATAATATTTTTACAGAATATTGGTTAATGTGAGATAAAAAAAGTCATCATCGTTGTGGGTTAGTGGTTAACGTGTATGTCCAGAAAAACTGCATGTGCACGGTAATTATTGCTTATTTTACATGCCCATTAACTCTCGTTCTAACCGTTTACTGACTATTCAAATGGTGTCAGGTGTAAAGTGTATCCCATGCTTCAAAAATATGACTGTTGAGTGGAGAGAGTATATATATAAGAGATAAAAGATTTTCTAATCTTTTACTTACTTTTCTATTCTAAATCTCTTTATCTTTCTCTCTCTCTCTCTCTTTTATTTTCTAAAGTCGTTTCTCTCTTAGGACCTTTTACAAATACTTTGCAAACATTCTCTTATTCACTTATTTTTTACAGAGATGGCACCAAAAGATGTAATTTTTGATGGAGCTAAGTTTGTTCCTAATAACTTCTCCGCTATTCTTAGCAAGTCAGAAGCCCCATCAGAACTTCATTTCATTTAGGACTTTCTTGCTAGTTCTGATATTGGGTACGCTCTGATCGTACCTGATGTAGTCTCTGGTACTCAAGTACTGGAGTTCTGGAGAAGCGGAGTATATGATGATGGTGGTGCTCAAGGGTTCCCAAGTATTATTTTTTCATCAAGGGAGGATGAGCATGTTGTGACATTGGCTACGGTCCGACAAGCACTGCAGCTGCCTGAGAACTGTGTTTATTCTACTGTTGAAGAGCCAGTTCTTCAAAACATGATGGCCAGTCTGGGGTATGAGAGGACATTGGCAAAGCTGGGTCAGTTGAAGAGATCTTTCATAAGGAGGGAATGGAGTTTCTTCTTTGACTGCATAACCAAGGCTTTTGCAAACAAATGCTCTAATTTTGATGCTATCCCCATATTCAGCCAATAAATCGGGTATGCTTTCATGAATCAAACTGATTTTGATTGTGCAAGTGCTGTCTTAAGTTTTATTGGGGATAGAATGACAGAAGATAGAAATACTGTTTATTTTGCTAGATTATGTCAGCTTATCTATAGTTTTTGTTGTGATAATAAGCCCCAATATGCTAGTGAATTAATTTCACCATTCAGACTACCTAAAATAGCTTTTAATGACTTATTATCTACTGATAATAAGAAGGCTGTGTTAAGACCCCTCCTAGTTCCTTTATCTGTCAAACAAGCCTTAATAACCTATGATCCGATTAAATATACTGAAGTATATCCTGATGTCTAACCATCAGAACCTCATCCATCAGCACCAACCACCTCTACACCAACATCTCAACCTTCTGATCCTACAAAGCAGCCTTCATCTTCCAAACCCAAGAGGACTAAAAAAGTACCTCAGACTCAACAGAAGAGAAGGAGATTTATTCTGCGAGATGAATCAGATGATGATGAACATGTTCCAATATCAGAACCTGTTATTGTAGAAGCTGAGAAGGTTTCTTCTCAGAAAGATACTATAACTGGGAGTTCTAGGCCCCTCAAAAGGCTTAGAAAATTAAATTTTGATGATAAAGCTCCTACAGTGTCTCCATCTTTAAGGAAATTAAAGAAACAGAGAGCTCATTGGGACATAGTTGAGTCAGATTCAGAAGATGTAGTGGAAGCAGCTAAGGAAGAGGATCATGAATCTCTGATCTCAACAAAACCAGTTGTTATTAAATTAATTCCTTTTGCACAACATGAAACTGCTCAAGCTAAAATACCTGCACCTTCTATGTCACCTGTAGTTGATCCAGTACATACTGAAGAACCAGGTACAAGTGCTAAAATTGATATTCATAACCTGATTGTGCCTGAGGTTTTGTACTTGGAAGCTACACCAGTTCAATTCACTCCACCGACAACATCACTTTTGAATGTTGATCAGAACCTGGCTGCAGATCAGAATTTAGAGGAAAATGTTGAAGCCTCTATAGCCTCACATACTGCTATTTTAAGAGAGGATGCTGATACTGCAGGATCTACAAGTTCTGATGCTGCTAATGAAGAAACTACTGGTGAAGCTACTGGTAATTTAGATGCTGATGCAGCTGGTATATCAGGACATGCACCTCAACAAACTGTTCATAAAGCTAATTTAGTCAAGAAGTTTGTTACAAGGGAAGCACCAGTACCTTGGAGTGAAACTCCTAGAAGAAAGTAGTGCATTAAAGAATGGAACTCAGTTAGTTTTGTTCCTTCTGAAAAGATTCTTGCTGAGCATCTTGCAAAAGCTGATGAAATGCTGATAAATGATGATTTCAAGGCACAGCCGAGAGGTACTGCATTGAGTACAAGGCACCTTCAAGGTCAACACTCAATAACTCATGACAAGGTGAACAAAATTCAGGAAGCTCTATTCGCAAGATATGAATGTGAAACTTGAAAAGAACAGATTTTTCAAGCCAGCCTTTGACAAAATTTCCTACATTGAGAAAACGCAGGAGAAGCAACAAGCTCAAATTGAAGAAATTCCGAAGAATCAGGCTTCTCACCAAAGTCAACTCAATGAGATCCAATCCTCAGTGGAATTGCTTGTCTCTCTTCTATTACCTGCTGATGCCAAAAAGGGGGAGAAAGTGATTAAGTCCAAATGCAAATCTATTCAGACACTGAAAGGAAAGGATGATGGAAATGATGACCAGGGAAACTCTAATAAGGGTAGAGGTCAAGGTCAAGGCAAAGGACTTTCGTCAAGTAAAGCTAGAATTACAAGTCAAGGAACAAGTTCTGATACTGGGAGAAGAATAAGTTCTGATACTGGTACAAGGATAAGTTCTGGTGGATATCTAGAACTTGATGAAGAAATTTCAAAGCAGTTATTTCTTAAAGAAAATCCAGGAATGGACTTTGAGAGTCTAAAGGGAGAAGAAACTAGACTCAAAGCAGAAGGTGTCAAGTGTAATATCAGCGATATATCGTGTAATTATTTTCGATATTAAATAATTATTATGTGTGTTCAGTATCTATTTTGTGAGTTAATTGTTAAGTGATATATGTACTTGAATATTCAAAAATAATATTAATTGAGTATTTTAATTTTTATATGTCCAAAATAAAATATAGATAATTGTCATATCTTCCTAATTATTTTTATGTTGATTTATAGATTTATAAGAATCATATGAAATTTTTTAAAATCTTTTTCCGGGTAATTAAAATTTATTTTATAAAAACGGGAACCAACCGACGTCAACCGTTGTTACGTTTTTGGAACCCGAAACTCTTCCGAGAACTCCTTCCTAACCTAATTGTAATATTCCGAGCATTTTCCATGTTTCGACTTTTTCGATCCGGCGTACGGTTTGTCCTGCGCGGGTCCCGGCACAACATTTTCGATACAATATTCGTTTCGGTATATTAATAAAACCCGTATTTTCGATAAACGGGAGCTTTTTATTAAACTATCCCAATTATCACTTCGTAGTACGTGTAACTGGGTGCTGAGACCAAGACCGCAGTACAAGCTGTACTGATTTGGATAATTATCCCGAAAACCGATACCGTTTGGATCAGTTTTTATAAATAAACGTACCATTTTATATCCGGAATGATCCAACGGGATACTAATTTTCCGTAATTATAAATAGCCTTTTACCGTATTTTATTTCGTATAAAAATCAATTGCAGACAGATAATTATATAATTTTACAGAGAAAAATCTTATATTCATAAACTGTTCTAAGAATCAAACAGCAAAACGAAGGCGTTACCGATCTCTGTTTTTAAAGCTTGAGTAACCAAAACGAAGGATTTGAGGTGTTCTATCAGATTCTGAGCTTTGTTTCACTGCAGAATCAAAGAAAAGGCAAGACGTAGGAAAGGAAAACAGATAGTTGAAGAGTAAGACGGTTGTGATTGGAAGTCAGTGCAGAGTAGTAAGCTAATACCAGGCAAGTGTTCTGAACTTTCTCGAGACATTGTAATTCTTGATAGTCTTGTTGACATTGCAAGTGCTTTGAAGCACGGAAACCTAAACCCTAATTTCAGTTATTGTTCTTGAGCCATGAACCATATTCTTTCTAAGCCATTGATTATTGTAAACCCAAACTCGAACCTCAAGTATACGATACTATTCCATAAATACATGCAAACAAAATCCCAAACACTGAACTGAATTACTTGTACATTCAACCATTGTATCCTATGCTTTGAGAGCCCAAATCTTTGAAACCCTGAAATATTGATTCTTTTGTTATCAAATTCTTTCATTACCCAGCGTTCAAGCTTTTAAACTACTTATTTGATCCTTACAAAGATTGAAAACCTTTCATTGTTAAACACTCATTGTTGTTAATGATTTTGGTTATTGTTTATTATTGCATATTCTGTTATTATGTTAGAATTGGATTGTTTTTATAAAATTGTGGACCAGATTCGTGGTCAGACCATATAATGGTCAAGTTAGGCCAATGTGTGCCTTGGATCCAGTAGTTAGAGCAATGATGTGTGCCTTGCTCGGGGTTAGTGCGTGACTGATCAGTAGCCTAACCTTGGCTTTTAAATTAAAAGTATAATATCCAATTCTAAATCATAATCCAATGTTCACTTGATACCATAATCATAGTCACCTGATGATCATTATTCTCAGTTTTGTCATTTTGACTTGCTGAGCTAGTTAGCTCATTTGTGCGATGTTGTTTATATTCTTTCCAGTTAAAAAGGAACCAGTTGGTAGCGAGGATCCCCAGTCTAGCGCGAGAGCTAGAGGTTCAGGTTGAGGAAGCTGAGCTAGTAGGCTTCTTTTGGGATAATTTAAGTTTGTAAAAGTTTGTATTAATGTTTGATACTCAGTGTGAGTTTGAAATAGTTGGGATTTGAACGGTTTGTAATATATTAGTGTGTTTGGATTGTGTGCATACTTTAACCTGTTGCGGTCCGTGGTAGTTGATAAGTAGGGTCACTGCATATATTATTATTATCTTTATTATTGTTATAAGCAGGTTATAATTAAGATGTGTGTGTGGACCCCAAACTTCTGACCCGGGTTTGGAGGGCGCCACAGGTTTGGTATCAGAGCTACAGGTTATAAGTCACTGACACAAGCCTAGGATAATGGGAATGGGTAGAGGGTTAAGATTAGAAGTAAGGCATAGGATGAGAGAACGTTGAGAGGTTGAGTGCTTCGGTATATCAGGTATTAGTATAGTTTGCGTTATGGAACGAGATTCTTATATTGCGATATGATTTCAGATAGCAAAGATGGCCGATTCTTTTATTCCCGTATCAGCTGATCACTCAGAGCCTTCAGTTGGAGCACCAGCATCGGATCCACGTCCTGTGATTCCACCAGCATTGGCTATTCTACCTCCACCGGTGTTGCAGCCCGTGCCACTGCAGGCTATTCCACCTCCAGGCATGAGGCCACCTGTCAGAGGACCCCCACCAGCTGATTGAGATTCCACTGGGCATTCAGTAGCGAGTGCCCCATTCCAGTCTACATTGCCCCCAGTTCCTTATTACCGGTATGAGGCTCTTCTATTGGAGCGTGATTCCTTGTTGGCTCAGATTAGAGAGTTACAGCATATCATCAGGACTACAGATGTTAATCATGGTGTGAGGGAGCTTCGAGAGGAGATTCATGTGACCCGGAGGGTTCTTGAGGCTAGGTTACATGGAGCTACACTACCTGGCAGGGGCCCTGATGCACTGCTGGGCTGGGCTACTGAGGTGATGGAGGACTTTGAGAGGCTAGCAGGACCAGAGTTTCCTTGGAGCTGAGTTAGAGATTTTGAGATGAAGATGCTGAGTAGTGTTGTATGGTTATGTAGTATGGACAGTAGTGTGTAGTGTGTATCAGAAGACTTTTGAGTTGTATTTATAGACTAGCGATGCTGACTAGTGAGTAGGTTGTTGTACCCTTTCTGCTTTTACTTTTGAAGCGTCTTTACGCTTGTACTACCCTAAAACTTTTGATCTATATATATCAGTACCTTTTTCCTTTCCAGCACTGTCATTTATTTTATTGCACCTGTTTTACCTTACCTTATTTATTGCACCAGTTATACCCTGTAATACCATGTGCCCTATTTTCCATAACTGTTTATATTCTGTAAAGAAGCATGCAATTTATTTAGTCACAACTGTTTTCAAAAAGAGATATTCCTGTTTTACAAAACCTTTCTTTTATACAAATATTTGATTCAAAAGCTAAATAAATTGATTGATTCTTTACAAAAAATGCCTCCCAAAAGAAATACCCGCACCAACACCCAGAATGAAGAAACCAACAACAACAACAATAACAATCAAAATGATATAAACCAGAATGTGAACCCAGGACCCATGGACCCAGCAATAGCCCAGATTCTTCAAATCTTGGCCCAACAAATAGTTCACCTGGCACAACAACAGCAGAGACAGACCAATCCCCAGGTAACTTTCAAAACTTTTCAGGCAATAAACCCACCAGAATTCAAGGGTTCCTTAGAGCCAATTGAAGCAAATGTTTGGTTAAAGGAAATAGAAAAGGCATTTGCCTTAGTGAAAGTGAAAGAGGAACAGAAGGTTGAGTTTGCAAGTTACTATCTGAAGAATGAGGCCACCTATTGGTGGGAAATGGTGAAGACATTGGAAGGCACAGATGTTATTAGTTGGGAAAGGTTCAAGGAATTGATTTTAGAAAAGTATTTTCCTCAGTTTGTTCAGGATCAAATGGAGCTGAAGTTTTTAGAGTTAAAGCAAGGGAATATGTCGGTAACAGATTATGAAGGGAAGTTTGAGGGATTGTCAAGGTATGTGCCGTCGTATGTTTATACTGATAGAAAGAAAGCTAAGAGATTCCAGCAAGGCTTGAAGCCATGGATCAGGGGGAAAGTAGCTATTTTTGAATTGGATACCTACGCCGGGGTTGTACAGAAAGCTATGATCGCAGAGACAGAGAGTGAGATGTTCTAGAAAGATAAGGAAAGCAAGAAAAGGAAAGTTGAGGGAAGTGAGGGTCAGTCACAAACAGGGAAGTTTCCAAATTTTAAGAAGGGCAAGTTTCAGCCAGGGAGAAATTTTAATTTCAGGAGACAAAATGCAGGAGACGGAGGCCAGGGCAATCGTCCAGCTAATGTGAATCTGCCGAATCAGTTGAGATTAACTTTTCCAGATTGTCAAGTATGTGGAAAGAAGCATGGAGGAGTTTGTAACAAGTTGAATGTGGTATGTTTTAAATGCAACCAGAAAGGGCACTATTCAAGGGAGTGCCGAAATCAGCCAGCAAATAAGGATCAGCCTATCCGAAATCCAGCAGTGAAGGTTCCAGTCATTGTATTTACATGCTTTAAATGTGGGAAGCCAGGACATATGGCCAGGGATTGCAAGACACCAGCCCCAGTCAGTAATGCATTGAGGATTATGGGATCTACCCCAACAGTGAATGAGACTTCAAGGGCTAGAGTTTTTGACATGTCGATGAAGGATGCGATCCAGGATACGGATGTCGTGGCAGGTACGCTTAATGTGAATTCTTTATGTGCCAAAGTATTAATAGACTCGGGAGCAACTCGATCGTTTGTTTCACAAGATTTTATTAGTAAATTAAACTGTCCAGTTGAGTGCTTAAATGAAATAATGACTGTGGAATTAGCAAATCAAGAACGTGTAACTGTAAACCAAGTTTGTGGAAATTGTGAGATTGAGATTTCTGGTAGTAAGTTTTGTGTAGATTTGATACCATTTAAGTTAGGAGAATTTGATGTGATATTAGGGATGGATTGGTTATCTAAGCATGATGCTTAGATAGATTATCGAAATAAGAAAGTAATGGTGAAAACGCCAGACGAAAGAATAGTAACGTTCAAGGGACAGAAGCAGGTAAAGAAGTTCTTAACGATGATTCAAGACAAGAAGTTACTACGGCAAGGATGCGAGCATTTCGTAGCATACGTGATTGACAAAAGTCAGGAGCCAGCAAAACTTGAAGATATCCCAGTAGTGAATGAATTTCCAGACGTATTTCCCGACGAATTGCCAGGACTTCCTCCAGATAGAGAAATTGAATTTGCGATCGACTTAGCACCTGGAACAGAACCAGTATCCAAAGCCCCGTACAGAATGGCGCCTGTTGAGATGAAAGAGCTAGCAAAGCAATTGCAGGAATTGTTAGAAAAAGGAGTAATCAAACCCAGCGTATCCCCGTGGGGAGCCCCGGTATTATTTGTCAAGAAGAAAGATGGAAGCATGAGACTGTGCATTGACTATAGGGAACTCAACAAGCTGACAATCAAGAACAAGTATCCGTTACCCAGAATCGATGATCTGTTTGACCAATTGAAGGGAGCCAAGTACTTCTCCAAATTGATTTAAGATCGGGATATCATCAACTAAAGATCAAGCCAGAAGATATACCAAAGACAGCTTTCAGAACAAGGTATGGACATTACGAGTTTTTAGTGATGTCTTTTGGATTGACCAACGCCCCAGCAGCGTTTATGGACCTGATGAACAGAATTTTCAAGGAATATTTGGACAAGTTCATTATAGTATTTATAGACGATATTTTGATCTATTCAAAGACGGAGGAGGATCATGCAAAACATTTAAGGACAACTTTGGAGATTTTAAGGAAAAAGAAGTTATATGCTAAATTGTTGAAGTGTGAGTTTTGGCTACAAGAAGTTCAGTTCTTAGGACACATAGTCAGTAACGAAGGGATCAAAGTGGACCCAGAAAAGATGAGGCAATTACGAATTGGGAAAGACCGAGAACACCCACTGAGGTAAGAAGTTTCTTGGGATTGGCAGGATATTATCGATGATTCGTTCAGAATTTCTCAAGTATTGCCACACCATTAACAAAGCTTACATGAAAGAATGAAAAGTTTATATGGAATGACAAGTGCGAAGAAAGTTTTCAGGAATTGAAGCGGAGATTAATCACAACACCTGTTTTGTCACTTCCAGACAATCAAGGGAATTTCGTAATTTATAGCGATGCTTCCTACAAAGGATTAGGATGTGTTTTTATGCAGCACGACAAGGTGATTGCGTATGCGTCAAGGCAATTGAAACCACACGAACAAAAGTATCCTACTCATGACTTGGAGCTAGCAGCTATAGTTTTTGCTTTGAAGATTTGGAGACATTATTTGTATGGAGAAAAGTGTGAGATTTTCACGGATCACAAAAGTTTGAAATATATATTTACCCAGAAGGAACTTAATATGAGGCAAAGGAGATGGTTAGAATTGATCAAGGATTATGATTGCTCGATTAATTATCATCCCGGTAAGGCGAATGTGGTGGCAGACGCATTAAGTCAGAAGGAAAAGTTAAATGAATTATCAGTACCTGAAGATATATATAAGGAATTTCAGAAATTGGAATTGTAAATTAGAGTTTGCGAGCCTGAGAAAGCGAAAGTGTACAGTATGACTTTCCAGCCGGAGTTGTTGGAGAAAATAAAGAAATGTCAGAAAGATGTAATGGATCAAGATATAAATCGTTTGATAGGTGAAGAATTATGCACGCAGAAGGATGATCAAGGCATTTTGAGATTTTCATCTAGAATCTGGATTCCACCAATGACGGAGTTAAAGAATGAAATTTTACAAGAAGCACATAGTTCAAGATATTCCATCCATCCAGGGAGTACCAAAATGTATAGAGATTTAAAGAAGAATTATTGGTGGCCAGATATGAAGAGGGAAATTGCGGAATGGGTTAGCAAATGTTATACCTGTCAGAGAGTTAAAGCAGAGCATCAAAGACCAAGCCTATTGCTACAGCCATTGGAGATTCCAGAGTGGAAGTGGGAACATATTACCATGGATTTCATAGTTGGATTACCAAGGACAAGAGCTAATCATGATGCCATTTGGGTTATAGTGGATAGACTTACCAAGTCAGCTCATTTTCTGCCTATAAATGAAAGATTTTCGCTCGACAAGTTGGTCCATATGTACCTAAAAGAAATTGTAGTTCGTCATGGAGTTCCTGTGTCTATCGTATCTGATCAAGATCCAAGGTTTAATTCAAGATTCTGGAAGAGTTTTCAAGAATGTTTGGGAACAAGACTGAATATGAGTACAGCTTATCACCCCCAAACGGATGGCCAAAGTGAAAGAACGATCCAGACAATCGAGGATATGTTACGTGTTTGTGCTATTGATTTCAAAGGAAGTTGGGACGAACATTTACCCCTGGTAGAGTTTGCTTACAACAACAGTTATCATGCCAGCATTGGAATGCCACCTTATGAAGCCCTTTATGGACGCAAATGTAGATCTCCATTATATTGGAACGAAGTAGGAGAACGCAAAATACTCGGACCTGAATTGGTGCAACAGACAAAGGAAGTTGTTGAAATTATCCAGAAGAGATTAATAGCCGCACAAAATCGTCAGAGGAGATATGCAGACCAGTCAAGGAAAGACATGGAATTTGAAGAAGGGAGCTTGGTATTATTAAAAGTATCACCGTGGAAAGGACTAACGAGGTTTGGGAAGAAAGGGAAGCTAAGCCCAAGATATGTCGGACCTTTTGAGATCCTAAAGAGCGTTGGCAAAGTCGCTTAAGAATTGGTGTTACCTCCGCACATGGGGCACATTCACAATGTTTTTCATGTATCGATGCTCAAGAAATATAATCCAGACTCCAGGCATGTAATAGAATATGAGCCAATAGAGCTTCAGGCAGATTTATCATATGTAGAGAATCCAATAGAGATTTTAGAGGAAAAAGAGAAAGTATTGAGGAATAAAGTGATAAAGTTAGTAAGTGTATTGTGGAGAAACCCAAAGGTTGAAGAGTCAACCTGGGAGTTAGAAAGTGATATGAGAGAAAAGTATCCTCATTTGTTTTCTTAGGAGATTCTGAGGACAGAATCCTTTTAAGGGGGGAAGGATGTAATATCCGGGATATATCGTGTAATTATTTTCGATATTAAATAATTATTATGTGTGTTCAGTATCTATTTTGTGAGTTAATTGTTAAGTGATATATGTACTCGAATATTCAAAAATAATATTAATTGAGTATTTTAATTTTTATATATCCAAAATAAAATATAGATAATTGTCATATCTTCCTAATTATTTTTATGTTGATTTATAGATTTATAAGAATCATATGAAATTTTTTAAAATCTTTTTCCGGGTAATTAAAATTTATTTTATAAAAACGGGAACCAACCGACGTCAACCGTTGTTACGTTTTTGGAACCCGAAACTCTTCCGATAACTCCTTCCTAACCCAATTGTAATATTCCGAGCATTTTCCATGTTTCGACTTTTTCGATCCGGCGTACGGTTTGTCCTACTCGGGTCCCGGCACAACATTTTCGATACAATATTCGTTTCGGTATATTAATAAAACCCGTATTTTCGATAAACGGGAGCTTTTTATTAAACTATCCCAATTATCACTTCGTAGTACGTGTAACTGGGTGCTGAGACCAAGACCGCAGTACAAGCTGTACTGATTTGGATAATTATCCCGAAAACCGATACCGTTTGGATCAGTTTTTATAAATAAACGTACCATTTTATATCCGGAATGATCCAACGGGATACTAATTTTCCGTAATTATAAATAGCCTTTTACCGTATTTTATTTCCTATAAAAATCAATTGCAGACAGATAATTATATAATTTTACAGAGAAAAATCTTATATTCATAAACTGTTTTAAGAATCAAACAGCAAAACGAAGGCGTTACCGATCTCTGTTTTTAAAGCTTGAGTAACCAAAACGAAGGATTTGAGGTGTTCTATCAGATTCTGAGCTTTGTTTCACTGCAGAATCAAAGAAAAGGCAAGACGTAGGAAAGGAAAACAGATAGTTTAAGAGTAAGACGGTTGTGATTGGAAGTCAGTGCAGAGTAGTAAGCTAATACCAGGCAAGTGTTCTGAACTTTCTCGAGACATTGTAATTCTTGATAGTCTTGTTGACATTGCAAGTGCTTTGAAGCATAGAAACCTAAACCCTGATTTCAGTTATTGTTCTTGAGCCATGAACCATATTCTTTCTAAGCCATTGATTATTGTAAACCCAAACTCGAACCTCAAGTATACGATACTATTCCATAAATACATCCAAACAAAATCCCAAACACTGAACTGAATTACTTGTACATTCAACCATTGTATCCTATGCTTTGAGAGCCCAAATCTTTGAAACCCTGAAATATTGATTCTTTTGTTATCAAATTCTTTCATTACCCAGCGTTCAAGCTTTTAAACTACTTATTTGATCCTTACAAAGATTGAAAACCTTTCATTATTAAACACTCATTGTTGTTAATGATTTTGGTTATTGTTTATTATTGCATATTCTGTTATTATGTTAGAATTGGATTGTTTTTATAAAATTGTGGACCAGATTCGTTGTCAGACCATATAATGGTCAAGTTAGGCCAATGTGTTCCTTGGATCCAGTAGTTAGAGCAATGCTGTGTGCCTTGCTCGGGGTTAGTGCGTGACTGATCAGCAGCCTAACCTTGGCTTTTAAATTAAAAGTATAATATCCAATTCTAAATCTTAATCCAATGTTCACTTGATACCATAATCATAGTCACCTGATGATCATTATTCTCAGTTTTGTCATTTTGACTTGCTGAGCTAGTTAGCTCATTTGTGCGATGTTGTTTATATTCTTTCCAGTTAAAAAGGAACCAGTTGGTAGCGAGGATCCCCAGTCCAGCGCGAGAGCTAGAAGTTCAGGTTGAGGAAGCTGAGCTAGTAGGCTTCTTTTGGGATAATTTAAGTTTGTAAAAGTTTGTATTAATGTTTGATACTCAGTGTGAGTTTGAAATAGTTGGGATTTGAACGGTTTGTAATATATTAGTGTGTTTGGCTTGTGTGCATACTTTAACCTGTTGCGGTCCGTGGTAGTTGATAAGTAGGGTCACTGCATATATTATTATTATCTTTATTATTGTTATAAGCAGGTTATAATTAAGATGTGTGTGTGGACCCCAAACTTCTGACCCGGGTTTGGAGGGCGCCACAGGTTTGGTATCAGAGCTACAGGTTATAAGTCACTGACACAAGCCTAGGATAACGGGAATGGGTAGAGGGTTAAGATTGGAAGTAAGGCATAGGATGAGAGAACGTTGAGAGGTTGAGTGCTTCGATATATCAGGTATTAGTATAGTTTGCGTTTTGGAACGAGATTCTTATATTGCGATATGATTTCAGATAGCAGAGATGGCCGATTCTTTTATTCCCGTATCAGCTGATCACTCAGAGCCTTCAGTTGGAGCACCAGCATCGGATCCACGTCCTGTGATTCCACCAGCATTGGCTATTCTACCTCCACCGGTGTTGCAGCCCGTGCCACTGCAGGCTATTCTACCTCCAGGCATGAGGCCACCTGTCAGAGGACCCCCACCAGCTGATTCAGATTCCACTGGGCATTCAGTAGCGAGTGCCCCTTTCCAGTCTACATTGCCCCCAGTTCCTTATTACCGGTATGAGGCTCTTCTATTGGAGCGTGATTCCTTGTTGGCTCAGATTAGAAAGTTACAGCATATCATCAGGACTACAAATGTTAATCATGGTGTGAGGGAGCTTCGAGAGGAGATTCATGTGACCCGGAGGGTTCTTGAGGCTAGGTTACATGGAGCTACACTACCTGGCAGGGGCCCTGATGCACTGCTGGGCTGGGCTACTGAGGTGATGGAGGACTTTGAGAGGCTAGCAGGACCAGAGTTTCCTTGGAGCTGGGTTAGAGATTTTGAGATGAAGATGCTGAGTAGTGTTGTATGGTTATGTAGTATGGACAGTAGTGTGTAGTGTGTATCAGAAGACTTTTGAGTTGTATTTATAGACTAGCGATGCTGACTAGTGAGTAGGTTGTTGTACCCTTTCTGCTTTTACTTTTGAAGCATCTTTACGCTTGTACTACCCTAAAACTTTTGATCTATATATATCAGTACCTTTTTCCTTTCCAGCACTATCATTTATTTTATTGCACATGTTTTACCTTACCTTATTTATTGCACCAGTTATACCCTGTAATACCATGTGCCCTATTTTCCATAACTGTTTATATTCTGTAAAGAAGCATGCAATTTATTTAGTCACAACTGTTTTCAAAAAGAGATATTCCTGTTTTACAAAACCTTTCTTTTATACAAATATTTGATTCAAAAGCTAAATAAATTGATTGATTCTTTACAGAAAATGCCTCCCAAAAGAAATACCCGCACCAACACCCAGAATGAAGAAACCAACAACAATAACAATAACAATCAAAATGATATAAACCAGAATGTGAACCCAGGACCCATGGACCCAGCAATAGCCCAGATTCTTCAAATCTTGGCCCAACAAACAGTTCACCTGGCACAACAACAGCAGAGACAGACCAATCCCCAGGTAACTTTCAAAACTTTTCAGGCAATAAACCCACCAGAATTCAAGGGTTCCTTAGAGCCAATTGAAGCAAATGTTTGGTTAAAGGAAATAGAAAAGGCATTTGCCTTAGTGAAAGTGAAAGAGGAACAGAAGGTTGAGTTTGCAAGTTACTATCTAAAGAATGAGGCCACCTATTGGTGGGAAATGGTGAAGACATTGGAAGGCACAGATGTTATTAGTTGGGAAAGGTTCAAGGAATTGATTTTAGAAAAGTATTTTCCTCAGTTTGTTCAGGATCAAATGGAGCTGAAGTTTTTAGAGTTAAAGCAAGGGAATATGTCGGTAACAGATTATGAAGGGAAGTTTGAGGGATTGTCAAGGTATGTGCCGTCGTATGTTGATACTGATAGAAAGAAAGCTAAGAGATTCCAGCAAGGCTTGAAGCCATGGATCAGGGGGAAAGTAGCTATTTTTGAATTGGATACCTACGCCGGGGTTGTACAGAAAGCTATGATCGCAGAGACAGAGAGTGAGATGTTCCAGAAAGATAAGGAAAGCAAGAAAAGGAAAGTTGAGGGAAGTGAGGGTCAGTCACAAATAGGGAAGTTTCCAAATTTTAAGAAGGGCAAGTTTCAGCCAGGGAGAAATTTTAATTTCAGAAGACAAAATGCAGGAGACGGAGGCCAGGGCAATCGTCCAGCTAATGTGAATCTGCCGAATCAGTTGAGATTAACTTTTCCAGATTGTCAAGTATGTGGAAAGAAGCATGGAGGAGTTTGTAACAAGTTGAATGTGGTATGTTTTAAATGCAACCAGAAAGGGCACTATTCAAGGGAGTGCCGAAATCAGCCAGCAAATAAGGATCAGCCTATCCGGAATCCAGCAGTGAAGGTTCCAGTCATTGGATTTACATGCTTTAAATGTGGGAAGCCAGGACATATGGCCAGGGATTGCAAGACACCAGCCCCAGTTAGTAATGCATTGAGGATTATGGGATCTACCCCAACAGTGAATGAGACTTCAAGGGCTAGAGTTTTTGACATGTCGATGAAGGATGCGATCCAGGATACGGATGTCGTGGCAGGTACGCTTAATGTGAATTCTTTATGTGCCAAAGTATTAATAGACTCGGGAGCAACTCGATCGTTTGTTTCACAAGATTTTATTAGTAAATTAAACTGTCCAGTTGAGTGCTTAAATGAAATAATGACTGTGGAATTAGCAAATCAAGAACGTGTAACTGTAAACCAAGTTTGTGGAAATTGTGAGATTGAGATTTCTGGTAGTAAGTTTTGTGTAGATTTGATACCATTTAAGTTAGGAGAATTTGATGTGATATTAGGGATGGATTGGTTATCTAAGCATGATGCTTAGATAGATTGTCGAAATAAGAAAGTAATGGTGAAAACGCCAGATGAAAGAATAGTAACGTTCAAGGGACAGAAGCAGGTAAAGAAGTTCTTAACGATGATTCAAGACAAGAAGTTACTACGGCAAGGATGCGAGCATTTCGTAGCATACGTGATTGACAAAAGTCAGGAGCCAGCAAAACTTGAAGATATCCCAGTAGTGAATGAATTTCCAGACGTATTTCCCGACGAATTGCCAGGACTTCCTCCAGATAGAGAAATTGAATTTGCGATCGACTTAGCACCTGGAACAGAACCAGTATCCAAAGCCCCATACAGAATGGCGCCTGTTGAGATGAAAGAGCTAGCAAAGCAATTGCAGGAATTGTTAGAAAAAGGAGTAATCAAACCCAGCGTATCCCCGTGGGGAGCCCCGGTATTATTTGTCAAGAAGAAAGATGGAAGCATGAGACTGTGCATTGACTATAGGGAACTCAACAAGCTGACAATCAAGAACAAGTATCCGTTACCCAGAATCGATGATCTGTTTGACCAATTGAAGGGAGCCAAGTACTTCTCCAAATTGATTTAAGATCGGGATATCATCAACTAAAGATCAAGCCAGAAGATATACCAAAGACAGCTTTCAGAACAAGGTATGGACATTACGAGTTTTTAGTGATGTCTTTTGGATTGACCAACGCCCCAGCAGCGTTTATGGACCTGATGAACAGAATTTTCAAGGAATATTTGGACAAGTTCATTATAGTATTTATAGACGATATTTTGATCTATTCAAAGACGGAGGAGGATCATGCAGAACATTTAAGGACAACTTTGGAGATTTTAAGGAAAAAGAAGTTATATGCTAAATTGTCGAAGTGTGAGTTTTGGCTACAAGAAGTTCAGTTCTTAGGACACATAGTCAGTAACGAAGGGATCAAAGTGGACCCAGCAAAGATCGAGGCAATTACGAATTGGGAAAGACCGAGAACACCCACTGAGGTAAGAAGTTTCTTGGGATTGGCAGGATATTATCGACGATTCGTTCAGAATTTCTCAAGGATTGCCACACCATTAACAAAGCTTACACGAAAGAATGAAAAGTTTATATGGAATGACAAGTGCGAAGAAAGTTTTCAGGAATTGAAGCGGAGATTAATCACAACACCTGTTTTGTCACTTCCAGACAATCATGGGAAT
Source organism: Apium graveolens (assembly GCF_009905375.1). Classification (NCBI taxonomy): domain Eukaryota; kingdom Viridiplantae; phylum Streptophyta; class Magnoliopsida; order Apiales; family Apiaceae; genus Apium; species Apium graveolens. The sequence continues at coordinate 82,397,764 of NC_133647.1, forward strand.
TTCGTAATTTATAGCGATGCTTACTATAAAGGATTAGGATGTGTTCTTATGCAGCACGACAAGGTGATTGCGTATGCGTCAAGGCAATTGAAACCACACGAACAAAAGTATCCTACTCATGACTTGGAGCTAGCAGCTATAGTTTTTGCTTTGAAGATTTGGAGACATTATTTGTATGGAGAAAAGTGTGAGATTTTCACGGATCACAAAAGTTTGAAATATATATTTACCCAGAAGGAACTTAATATGAGGCAAAGGAGATGGTTAGAATTGATCAAGGATTATGATTGCTCGATTAATTATCATCCCGGTAAGGCGAATGTGGTGGCAGACGCATTAAGTCAGAAGGAAAAGTTAAATGAATTATCAGTACCTGAAGATATATATAAGGAATTTCAGAAATTGGAATTGGAAATTAGAGTTTGCGAGCCTGAGAAAGCGAAAGTGTACAGTATGACTTTCCAGCCGGAGTTGTTGGAGAAAATAAAGAAATGTCAGAAAGATGTAATGGATCAAGATATAAATCATTTGATAGGTGAAGAATTATGCACGCAGAAGGATGATCAAGGCATTTTGAGATTTTCATCTAGAATCTGGATTCCACCAGTGACGGAGTTAAAGAATGAAATTTTACAAGAAGCACATAGTTCAAGATATTCCATCCATCCAGGGAGTACCAAAATGTACAGAGATTTAAAGAAGAATTATTGGTGGCCAGATATGAAGAGGGAAATTGGGGAATGGGTTAGCAAATGTTATACCTGTCAGAGAGTTAAAGCAGAGCATCAAAGACCAAGCGGATTGCTACAGCCATTGGAGATTCCAGAGTAGAAGTGGGAACATATTACCATGGATTTCATAGTTGGATTACCAAGGACAAGAGCTAATCATGATGCCATTTGGGTTATAGTGGATAGACTTACCAAGTCAGCTCATTTTCTGCCTATAAATGAAAGATTTTCGCTCGACAAGTTGGTCCATATGTACCTAAAAGAAATTGTAGTTCGTCATGGAGTTCCAGTGTCTATCGTATCTGATCGAGATCCAAGGTTTAATTCAAGATTCTGGAAGAGTTTTCAAGAATGTTTGGGAACAAGACTGAATATGAGTACAGCTTATCACCCCCAAACGGATGGCCAAAGTGAAAGAACGATCCAGACAATCGAGGATATGTTACGTGTTTGTGCTATTGATTTCAAAGGAAGTTGGGACGAACATTTACCCCTGGTAGAGTTTGCTTACAACAACAGTTATCATGCCAGCATTGGAATGCCACCTTATGAAGCCCTTTATGGATGCAAATGTAGATCTCCATTATATTGGAACGAAGTAGGAGAACGCAAAATACTCGGACCTGAATTGGTGCAACAGACAAAAAAAGTTGTTGAAATTATCCAGAAGAGATTAATAGCCGCACAAAATCGTCAGAGGAGATATGCAGACCAGTCAAGGAAAGATATGGAATTTGAAGAAGGAAGCTTGGTATTATTAAAAGTATCACCGTGGAAAGGACTAACGAGGTTTGGGAAGAAAGGGAAGCTAAGCCCAAGATATGTCGGACCTTTTGAGATCCTAAAGAGCGTTGGCAAAGTCGCTTACGAATTGGCGTTACCTCCGCACATGGGGCACATTCACAATGTTTTTCATGTATCGATGCTCAAGAAATATAATCCAGACTCCAGGCATGTAATAGAATATGAGCCAATAGAGCTTCAGGCAGATTTATCATATGTAGAGAATCCAATAGAGATTTTAGAGGAAAAAGAGAAAGTATTGAGGAATAAAGTGATAAAGTTAGTAAGAGTATTGTGGAGAAACCCAAAGGTTAAAGAGTCAACCTGGGAGTTAGAAAGTGATATGAGAGAAAAGTATCCTCATTTGTTTTCTTAGGAGATTCTGAGGACAGAATCCTTTTAAGGGGGGAAGGATGTAATATCCGGGATATATCGTGTAATTATTTTCGATATTAAATAATTATTATGTGTGTTCAGTATCTATTTTGTGAGTTAATTGTTAAGTGATATATGTACTTGAATATTCAAAAATAATATTAATTGAGTATTTTAATTTTTATATGTCCAAAATAAAATATAGATAATTGTCATATCTTCCTAATTATTTTTATGTTGATTTATAGATTTATAAGGATCATATGAAATTTTTTAAAATCTTTTTCCGGGTAATTAAAATTTATTTTATAAAAACGGGAACCAACCGACGTCAACCGTTGTTATGTTTTTGGAACCCGAAACTCTTCCGAGAACTCCTTCCTAACCTAATTGTAATATTCCGAGCATTTTCCATGTTTCGACTTTTTCGATCCGGTGTACGGTTTGTCCTGCGCGGGTCCCGACACAACATTTTCGATACAATATTCGTTTCGGTATATTAATAAAACCCGTATTTTCGATAAATGGGAGCTTTTTATTAAACTATCCCAATTATCACTTCGTAGTACGTGTAACTGGGTGCTGAGACCAAGACCGCAGTACAAGCTGTACTGATTTGGATAATTATCCCGAAAACCGATACCGTTTGGATCAGTTTTTATAAATAAACGTACCATTTTATATCCGGAATGATCCAACGGGATACTAATTTTCCGTAATTATAAATAGCCTTTTACCGTATTTTATTTCGTATAAAAATCAATTGCAGACAGATAATTATATAATTTTACAGAGAAAAATCTTATATTCATAAACTGTTCTAAGAATCAAACAGCAAAACGAAGGCGTTACCGATCTCTGTTTTTAAAGCTTGAGTAACCAAAATGAAGGATTTGAGGTGTTCTATCAGATTATGAGCTTTGTTTCACTGCAGAATCAAAGAAAAGGCAAGACGTAGGAAAGGAAAATAGATAGTTGAAGAGTAAGACGGTTGTGATTGGAAGTCAGTGCAGAGTAGTAAGCTAATACCAGGCAAGTGTTCTGAACTTTCTCGAGACATTGTAATTCTTGATAGTCTTGTTGACATTGCAAGTGCTTTGAAGCACGGAAACCTAAACCCTGATTTCAGTTATTGTTCTTGAGCCATGAACCATATTCTTTCTAAGCCATTGATTATTGTAAACCCAAACTCGAACCTCAAGTATACGATACTATTCCATAAATACATGCAAACAAAATCCCAAACACTGAACTGAATTACTTGTACATTCAACCATTGTATCCTATGCTTTGAGAGCCCAAATCTTTGAAACCCTGAAATATTGATTCTTTTGTTATCAAATTCTTTCATTACCCAGCGTTCAAGCTTTTAAACTACTTATTTGATCCTTACAAAGATTGAAAACCTTTCATTGTTAAACACTCATTGTTGTTAATGATTTTGGTTATTGTTTATTATTGCATATTCTGTTATTATGTTAGAATTGGATTGTTTTAATAAAATTGTGGACCAGATTCGTGGTCAGACCATATAATGGTCAAGTTAGGCCAATGTGTGCCTTGGATCCAGTAGTTAGAGCAATGTTGTGTGCCTTGCTCGGGGTTAGTGCGTGACTGATCAGCAGCCTAACCTTGGCTTTTAAATTAAAAGTATAATATCCAATTCTAAATCATAATCCAATGTTCACTTGATACCATAATCATAGTCACCTGATGATCATTATTCTCAGTTTTGTCATTTTGACTTGCTGAGCTAGTTAGCTCATTTGTGCGATGTTGTTTATATTCTTTCCAGTTAAAAAGGAACCAGTTGGTAGCGAGGATCCCCAGTCCAGCGCGAGAGCTAGGGGTTCAGGTTGAGGAAGCTGAGCTAGTAGGCTTCTTTTAGGATAATTTAAGTTTGTAAAAGTTTGTATTAATGTTTGATACTCAGTGTGAGTTTGAAATAGTTGGGATTTGAACGGTTTGTAATATATTAGTGTGTTTGGCTTGTGTGCATACTTTAACCTCTTGCGGTCCGTGGTAGTTGATAAGTAGGGTCACTGCATATATTATTATTATCTTTATTATTGTTATAAGCAGGTTATAATTAAGATGTGTGTGTGGACCCCAAACTTCTGACCCGGGTTTGGAGGGCGCCACATCAAGACAAAATATGAAGCTTCTGTTGTTGAAAAGAAATTTCCAAAGCCTATGGGTATTGTGATAAAGGAAAGAACAAGTTCTGAGGCAACCAAGGCCAAATCACAAATGGAAATTGATCCAAGGTCCAAGGGCAAAGAAAAGGTTGATGAACCTGTAAAGGTTTATATGCCAGTCATGGATGAAGAAATAATTGATGATGAAGCATATGCTAATCTTACTCTGATGCATAAGAAGATTTTTCAAACAACCTCTGACATGGCTCACGTTGTTCAGAGTCAAGATTTAGTAAGTTCTGATATGACAGTGAAGCAAGCAACCTCTGACATAGCTCAAGTTGGCTTGATATCAGAAGATAAGGAAAAGGAAACCTCTTACATTGCTCATGTTAAACTTTCAAAGATACTCCTACCAGGATTCACCAAAGCTAAACAGACTTAATCTTTGAAGACTGCAACAGGTGGTTTTGAAGCAAGAGTTGTTACAGGAAAGGAAACAAGAGATAAATCTGGGTTGGGTAGTTCTGATGAAAGAAGAGTACATAACACTACCAATGATCCAACTTCCTTAAGTGAACCAGGTGTTGGAGCAACTCCTGAAAGATTGAATCGAATTGAATCTGTACAAATGGTTTACCATACCTTCTTGAAAGAACATATCTTGTTATATTTGATGACAGATGGAATGGTATACCAAATTAAGAAAAATGCTATACCATTGAAGTATTTTGAAGAACTGGAATATGTTCTATTCCTACTTCAAGTGAAAGACAGATTAACAGATAGTACTGCAGGATATTTAAAGTCTCAAATTCAAAGACAGAAGATGCTTTATTCTGTAAAGTCTGACAGCACATACTGTCCCAAGTACAGAGATCACAAGGGTGATATTGTCGATATGAAGCCTAACTCTACTAGGATTATAACTACTTTTCTGGGTTATAAGGATGTGGAATTCAATCTAGAGTCTGACAAGGCATATCTGATTAGACTAGATCAGGAGATAAGAAAAGCTAAGATAAATGATCTCAGAGCAGCTATTTTTCAAACTGGAGAAGATACAGCTGAATTGATAAATGCTAAAAGGAGGATGGTCAATGAACTTGAATATGCAGAGAGATGTTTGTTGAAGATACAGATGTTTGTTGAAGAACTATCTCAGGACTATCTCAAGATGGTCAATTGAAAGTTGAATCCAAGTCAAAGATCTACAACTACTTAAATTCTGAAGTTTATACAGACTGAAGCGGTTATCAAAAGTTAAAGATGGTAAAGCTGAAAGGACTGTAAGTTGTAGTTATCTAGTCAAATTCTCATGCATTTGTACTTAATATTTTTGACATCATCAAATATCTGTTGAACTTGTATATTATGCTAATTTACAAGTTGGGGGAGATTGTTAGATATATTTGATAATGTCATGTGTAATATGATTTGTGTTTAGTTTTCAGATCTTACATAACAGGACAAATTAGTACTTAACAGGAAATCAGCACTTATATTGAAGACAGAACTTAAGATATCAGAACTTAAGTTATCATAACTTAAGGTTCAGAAGATATTTATCAGGGGATAATATCAGGACTTAAGATGACTTTCAGATAAGGCAGGCGGCTGATTGAAAGGAAAGAAGATCGAGACTAAGACAGAAAGAATCGTGCATGAAGAAGGAATTCTATGAAGAATAGAATACTTGGAAGAAAAGATAACTAGTTGATATATTTTAGGAAGAACAATTATATTCCATATCAATTAGAAGATTATCTTGTAACTGTGTAGTATATAAACACAGACATAGAGTTTACACTATAAGTGTTACGATTATCGAAGTTATTATTCTTTGTAACTCTAACAGCTCTCGTGATAATTTGTTCATCACTGAGAGAGGACAGTTCCATATTGTAACAGAGTTTATTGTGTTGAATAAAATCTGTTTTCTGTTACTTAAGTTCTTATATTCGATTTGATTGTGCTAAACACTGTATTCAACCCCCTTCAACAGTGTGTGTGACCTAACAACATACATCCTGAAATCTCTAAGCAACATCTAGGGAAAAATTGACTTACGGGTACTTTATCTTTATTAGCCACTTCTATGGTCAAAGGTTCCTCTAAGTCTTCCAATATCAATTGCATTTTATTCACACAATTTGCAGATATAAAAGATTTGGACGCTCCCGAATCAAACAAAACGTTAACAGGTACGGAATAAAGATAAAGCGTACCTGTAACCACATCGGAATCATAAACTGGAGACTTCTTGGTCATCTTAAAAGTCCTAGCTCTAGCAGTAATGGTTGCTGGTCCTTGGGACACACTCCTTCCAGCGTTACCTTGGGTCACTGACTTGCAATTCCTAGCTATGTGTCCCACTTTGCCGTAACTAAAACAAGTGACTCCTTGAATCTCAGACTTACACTCCGTGGAATAATGACCTTTATGTCCACACTTAAAACAGTTGATATTTTCTCAGCATTGTCCACTGTGTTTCTTCCCACATGTCTTATAATCAACCACTAGCTTACTAACCCTCGTCGGGGAAGAGTTAACTGAAGTAGTACTGGGTCTAACATGGGGAAAATTCTGCCTTTTGAACCTCTTATTCTTACTCTTTCCAAACCAACGCTGGAACTTCCGACTTACTATTCCTGATTCTGACCTAGCAGGTCCACTTTCAAATTTCCTCTTCTTCTCACCCTGCTCCTTTGCAGCTAACCTCTGATCACTCTCTATCACTAGGGCAGCCTGAACTACCGAAGTATATGTCATGAGTTGTAAAGCTACAACTCCACTCCTTATTTCTGGCTTCAAACCTTGTTGAAACCGCTTCGCTCGTTGAACTTCCGAACTCACATATTCCGGTGCTATACGAGCCAACTCCGTAAACTTCGCTTCATATTCCGTAACACTCCTATCTCCTTGCTTCAATTCCAAAAATTCCATCTCCATTTGACTCTGGGGATAGTCCGGAAAGTATTTCTCCAAAAACAACTCTGTGAATCTGGCCCATGGAACTGGACCTTCTCCTTCTAGGGCTCGCATAGATTCCCACCAATAATTCGAATCATTCTTTAGAAAATAAATAGCATAATCTATCTTTACATCCTCACTCACCTTGGTGAGCGCAAATGCCTTTTCCATCTCCATCAACCATATCCTGGCAGCAACAGGATCTACTTCTCCTTTAAACTCTGGGGGCTTCACTGCCTGAAAAGACTTAAAACTAACACCCGTATTTCCCCCCCTCATCTCATGCTGCTGCTGGATTCGTAGTTGCTGCTGTTGGATTTGCTGCTGTTGTTGCTGTATGTGCTGCTGTTGCTGTTGTTGTTGCTGCAATTGTTGTTGCTGCTGCTGGAATTGTTGTTGCTGCAATTGTTGTTGCTGTTGCTGGAATTGTTGTTGCTATTGGGCTAGCTGTGTAGACTGTTGACGCAACAAGTTCATCAATTCACTCATGGAAGGATCCCCAGCAGATCCATTATTGGGTTGAGAGTTTCTCTTTAGTGGCATCTCCTGAAACATAACAGTCATGTATAAGAAAATGGATTGCTCCAAATAGTTTATATTTATGCATCAGGAGAGCGTTGCCACTAAGACAATATCCTAATCCCCAGTTTAATTGGATCCAGCCTGAGTGAATGATTATAATCTAAAAATGCCAGCCACAGAAACAACAATAATAGTAACAACAATGATAGCAACGAACAATGTATAAAAGCTGAACAATGAAATAAAGCAGCTACAATACAATAACCAACATGATCCGACTAGTACAACTGAAAATCCAACTGAAAAGAAACCATCCGAATACACACCAAAATTGGCTGTCATAGCAGCCCCACCTACTACAAACTATCGCAACATAATATACATATACAAAGTAAACAACTACAGAACTCCTGGAGGTCAACTCTGAGCTCTGTATCTCTCTGCTGCAAATCTAGTTTAACCACTACCACTGCCACCGATGGAACCTAGTTCAAACATTAGCCAGTTCACTAGGTCCTGATACTGTACAGCTCTGAACTCTGAGCTAATGAAATGGTCAACAGATCTAGCCCTCTTAACAGCCATCTGGGTCAATGCTTGCACACGGGCCCGCACCTTAGGGGAAGGGGCAGAAATGCCCTGGAAAGGTACAATAAGTATCTGATCAAACTGAGCAGCCAATCCTGGACTCTGATCTCTGATAAAGGAAGTATTCACCGCTCGATGAACATGGTAAGGGATCGATGAAGAAGTACCACTAGGAGCTACATGAGGTACTGGAGGTCTCATCGAGGAAGAACCGGGACCACAACCGGGAGGAAAATCCCTAACGGCAGACACAGACCTACGTACCCAACGGGGACGAGTACCAGGTCTAGGGATGTCTCTCGGCACAAAGGAAGGGACTGGTGGAGGAGGCATAGGGGTCTCCTCAGCAATAACATCCAGGGTCCTCTCAGAATCTGAGCTATCCGAATCAGAGGGATTCTCCCGAGATGGAGAACTCAAAATCGCAATAGGCCACTGTCAACATCATAAATATACAGGGAAGACACAACTAGGTCAAGGCAATTCTATCAAAATATTTAATAGATTCTAGGGTAACGCCGTCGGAACCCTTGACTGACTCTAAAGGTTTGCTCCTCTATATGAGTTGCTGACTTACACCTAAAGACTCACGTTATCACCTACTCGACACAATCCCTAACCTGGATCAGGGACTTGAACCTGTAGCTCTGATACCAACTGTGATGGCCTCAACCCCGGGGTCAGGAGTTGACATCAACAAACATAATTACTAAAACATAAATAACAAGATTATTATTAAAATATACTAACTTGACCCCAAACCAAGATCCGATCCAGGTTCAAGTATGATTCAGGTTCACATAATTACAACCCATTTATTCAACATCTAACACACTCTAACTTTATTCAGCAACTTATCAGACCTTATGGTCTGATACAAAGTACCTCAGAGGAGCATGGTCCTGAAGGGGCGGGAACATGGGTATGTCTGACTGGTCTTCTAGGCATCTGTGAGATATACATAACAGTTTGCAAGGGTGAGTATAATCGCTCAGCAGTACCAACATATGAATAACGGAATAAAAACAGTAAGTAACAATAATAGGAACAGAGCTGTAATCATGATATCAACATTATATAATGAAAATCGGAGATAACTGGACATCACTAACTAGCATGCTTTATCAAAACAACGTAGTAGTGTGCAGTGTAAGTACTAGAGTCCAATTTTAGCATGCTAATCACATTTATAAAACCGTTGTATCAACTACTTATACCCTTAAGGGAATCACAAATCCGAATCAGATACATAACGGATATATGAAGACAGCTGATCAGGCTATCAACACTAGACGGCTCTAACTGCCATCCCATTTACCTGTTCCGGAACTCAGAGACTAGCTAGGTCTCTGACCTGCTGGACTAATCGGTTATATAATGCGTGCAACCGAATTAGCCTCTTACGCCACCTCAATAGGCCTACTTTGGCCCCAATGTATCCCATATCTGATCATTTTATCCAGTTTTCAAAATACTTGTACCTATCTTATTTTCAAAATCATTTATTTAACCAGCACACATATAAAATCTGGTTCGCAATTTATTTCATTTGAGATAGGTACCTTTCCAAGTTACTTTTCCCCAAAACAATTTGAAAACAGTGATTTATAACTACAGGGGATACGCAACTTAAAACGTTTCTGTTCCATTACGAGAATAAAACATTTAGCTATTCATACGTACTGAACCATAAAAGAATGGTTAGGGGTACTTGCCTTGCAATGCTTTACAAAACCCTAAGTAGCTTTCACGCTGACTTCGGTCCTGCAGAAACTCGACTGGAATCTACAAATACAGAGTACCCTAATCAGTTATACCAACATGCTTTATATCCTCAAATCCTAATAACCCAATCCGATAACCCGACTCGTATAGTTATTATACAAATAATCACGTAATCACATAACCCGAACACAAATAAGGGTAACACGTATAATATAAATACGTACGTTTACAAATACATTTTTAGAAAAAATTTAGCAGCAACTCCTTTGTTTATAAGACTACTCATCGATCGTAATCGACGTCCAAATTTCACAACAATTCAAAATCTCGATTCGCGACAAATTTCACAACGCATACCACAATACAATTCGTAATTAATTATCTAAACCCGAAAGTATTTTTCGTAAATCATTTTATTTATTTATGGAATTTAGGACTCAAAACATCGTCATCACCGTCCACCGTTGACTCACCGAAGTTCATCGTCAACGACGATACAATTTATTGGCGCCCGATATATTACGGGTTCCCAAATAAATTATACCGATTATTATTATTTTTTCCGCAGCAAAACTTTATTTCACGAATATTAATCAAAGATTCCCTGCAATACATAAATTAAAATTAAAATCTGCACAGTCCAAACCATCAGCACCCAAGCGGCCCAACAACAAAAAAACCAACTGCATAAACAGGCCCAACAGTAAGGCCCGAAAATGTCCAGCCCAACTGCAAGCCCAAACCACAGAGAGCCGAACAGCACAGACCAACCGGAACCAAGGCACAGCACCACCATCCCGGCAACACACACACACAACACAAACGCACACACACAACACAACACACACACAACACAACACACATAACACAACACACACATAATCATATACACATTTACATGCATATATATATATATATCGAACCAGCCAAGCCCAAATAAGCGGCGGCTCACCGGAGGAAACAAGCCGGAGAAATGAAAATGGCGACAGAACAAGGCAGCCGAAATACGGAGTAAACAGGAAACGGGGAGAGAGAGTGGAGAGAGAGAGAAATAAGAGAGATATAGGAGAGAGAGCCGAGAGAATTGAGAGAGAAAAACTGTCGAGATGAACAGAGTGAAAGGGGAAACCCCCCTTTTGCTTATTTTTTTTAACAGATGCTGCAACCAAGCACAGGCAACAAACACGTGTCCCCTGCTGAAATATGAAATCGACACGTAGTGTTTAAGATAAATACGAAGGTTTTGTGGCTCGATTTGTCCCGAAATTTGAAGTTAATGGACTGAGGTGCACGCAAAACATTTCCAGAAAATTAAGAAAATAGTCTTAAAATGTTACAAATATCCCGAAGTTTATAAAAACATAAATTTCGTAATTTTAAAATAATCTCTGAAATGCAATTTATACCCGCTTTTAACAATTAAACGAATCGACGCACAGGTGAAACTAATTTCAAAAATTCCTAAAATAATTTTAAAATTCTCAGAATAATACGAACTTAATAAAATATAAGTTTCATAATTTTTGAAGATTTCCATAATTAAATATGGATTTTACCATTAAACACACTCGGAAAATTATTTAAAAATAAATAATTAATAAAATATTGATTTCTCAATTTTATAAAGTCTTAAAAATAATTATTGAAATTATAAAATTTTAAAACCAATTTTAGAAATCATCCAAATATTTATGGAATTAAAACTGCAATAAATTCACTTTTACAAGCGAAATAAAATTGTATAACTCACTAATAATTCACACAATTCAATCCCACATATTAACAGATCACAAATAATTAAATAACAATTAATAACTGCTGCCAAAACTATTACACGCAGTTTATTTAATTACTTAAACCTTTATTACACTTTGAATATAATATAATAAAAATAAAAGAATATACACGAGTCGTTATATTATATGCTGATAAGAGTGTGAGAAAATTGGTTTAATCGTATCTTCTTATCTGTAATTCAGATTTAGACGAAAAGAAAAATGATTAGAAGCTGATATTGTCTATTTTAATATTTTGTAATAAAATTATTGAGTCGGAAATGCGAGTTCATGTCATTGGATATGCATAATGTGACTATATGTGATCTGATTATGTATTAATTGACGATTATGTGAAGTATATATTTATTTATTGAGTTAAGAACATGATAAGTGAATTGAGTAACATAACATCGTGTCCTGACTGATGCTGGAATTTAGTTTGATTGATAGATTATTGATTGAAATAGAATAACAGGGGGGTGGTTTAATAAATAGACGAGATAATGTCAGATTTTTTATAAGGGTTTGGTCAAGCGTTGATTTATAGAATATTATGTTTAAAATGGTTCGATTGAAAGATAGAGTCTCTGCATAATTACGTGATAAGGGATATCTGATAAGTTTAAAGAATTTATATGAGGTGAATTCTGATTATATGATAAGGATTTATTGGTATACGTGGCATGTATATGCGAAGGGTTATAGCTCCGGGGTTTGATAATTATTAGTTAAAGTCCATAGACTGTTTAGTGATTATAGTATTGTAATATTCTCGTAAAGGGTCGGGAAGAGACGTGCAATGTCGAAGACCTATAGAAGGTCAAATGGTATCAGAAAGCGAATAACAATAAGTCGAGAAAACAACAATGTATGGTGACTAGAGTACAGTCAGAGGTTATCCTTGAGTTATGATATGCGTAGATTATGGAATATGAAGTATGAGACTGAGCTGTGAGTTAGAATCGGATTTAAGGCAGGTTACTAAAATCTTTCTTATATATGTTGCAAAGATTTGATGTTTCCTTCATGACTACGATATTATGTTTATGTTGTGAACCACCCCTATTAAACCTTTACTTCTGAGAATGAAACCCATGATTCCTTTCTACCTTCAAGTTCTGAAAAGCCAAACATTGTATCATATCCTATGAACACATACCCTACGATACGATACCACTTCGAAATTACCAGATACCTTTCATTCAAAAAATACACACCCTTGTATACCTGATTTCATTTCATGAAAACCAAACCTTTATTATTACAAGGTTGAAACTGAAACTCTTTTCATACATTATTTGATTATCAAATGCAATGTTGTTTTAGTTAAATGTTTTTACAATTGTTGATTATGATTGAGTTTATGAATATGAATGTTTTATTTGAATTGAATTATTAGAATTGGATTGTTTTATAAAATATGTTGACTAGATTCGTGGTCAATTGTAGGCCAAAGTGTGCCTTGGATGCAGTATAAAGAACACTGATGTGTGCCATATTCGGGGTTAGTGTGTGACTGATCAGTAGCCTAACCTTTGGTTTTAGTTAAAATGATATAAGTCTAGTTCTATAATTCTTTTGAAGGATTGAATTTTCCTAGTTTTCAATTGATTTAGAGGTTGATAAATTCTTTTATATAATACCCTGAGCTTATGAATTCTTGATAAACTATTTCAGATTGTTATTATTTTACTGGTACCTGCTGAGCATTGTTGCTCACCCTTGCTTTTCTTATAACCATTTCAGAAAGGCTTAAAAATGTGTTGCTCGAGTTCGATAACATTTAAGGATAAATGTGTGCGAAGAGTATGGGTGGTTAAGTTATCCAGATGTCAATAAAGGTTTCCATGGAAATTGATGATGAAGGTTCGAGTTAGAGTTGTTTATTGAGATTCAGTTGTAAATCAGGTTTGTAAACAAAGTAGTAACGATTCTTCTTATCGAAGATGACTTGAAGTTGTAAGGGATTTTATTTTTTAATAATAATGGTTGATTCTAATTTTAATTTTATAACATGTATGCGATCATGTTTTTAGGGGGTTAAACTGTTTTCTTTTAAAGTCTTTTCAAATGTTCAGGTTTTTAAATTCTTTGATTTTTATTATCATTTCAAAAATACAGGTCTTCAAAAGTATTTTAAAAAGTGGTTTTCGTGTGATGGCGTCAAATCCAGACCCCCGAATTTGAGGGACGTCATATGTAGGCTCCTCTAGAAACATGATGCATCGTTTTTTAATTAAGGCTAATTAGTGGAATACAGTTTATAATTGGTGTATATTAAGGTTAATTAATAACTTATGCTCAATAATTAGGCCCGATTAGGGTCAATTTGCTCCAATTATCCGTCATTAGGGCTGATTAGCGGAATATAATTTATAATTAGCTTGTATTAAGATTAATTAACAACTTACGCTCAATAATTAGCCCCGATAAGGCCGATTAGCCGCGATTATGGCCAATTAGCATAATATAGTTTATAACTAGCCTATATTAAGGTTAATTAATAACTTACGCTCAATAATTAGCCTCAATTAGGAACGAGTGGCCGCGATTAAGGCCATTTAATGTAATATAATTTATCATTAACATGTATTAAGGTTAATTAACAACTTACGCTGTATAATTAGCCTGATTAGGGTGAATTAGCCGCGATTATGGACAATTAGTATAGTTTATCTAAAAATTAGGCTATGTTAAGCCAAAATAGCAGCTATTATCCTTAAATTAGCCCTGATTAGGGTCGGTTAGTGGCTGACACCTTACAAATTGAAATTGACGAAGGTTAAAAGGTGATACTTACGGGTAATGTACTTTATCTGCTGGGTTGCGGGCGGGCATTTTACCAAAGGTTTCTAATATAAGCCAGAAGTAGCTTATAAGCCGGAAGACAAACATGCAAGTACTACATCACATTCAAAGCTTTTGACAGAATTTGGGAAATTTCTCAAGCAAGAGTTCATGACTCTTTATTCAGTTATCCTCGTAAAGGCCCAAAAAGTGAAATATCACTTAATAATGAAAAAGTAATTGTAAATGTGTAAGTCGCTCCACACTTCATAATATGACTTAACCCAATAAGGGACGGAATTACCCCCAAGTCATAATTAGACCATTATAACTTCCACGAAAGCTTGAGAAGTTTTACAAGGAGTTGGGGGCAAATGATATGGATGAATATTAATTCGTAAAGACACAATTATTGCTGAATTAATTGTGTCCTAAAATTGACTGGTCAAACCCGTGACGCCATGGCCCAAAGTAGGTCATTATGGCCATGGTCCAATATGAGTCTTTATAGTCCGAGTGGACTGTGATCACCACGACCCAAAGTGGGCCGTGTATCCCACGGCCCCGAATCAGCTACGTGATAGGCCAGCCAAGCAAACCTGAGAGTGAGGTCCACATCGTATCCAATATGGAAATAGACTCCTCCTAGGAAGTATATAGAATCCACCGCCTAGGAGAGTCTTACTTACCATCTAAGTACAAGACTTGTCCACCAAGTCTCCCTACCTCAGTCTAACCCTAGACTCAACATCTGTATAAAGGGCTCTACCCCTCAATCTAAAACTATGTTTTTGGATTGATTCTCTACAACACACAGATACGTAAGCATCTTATGATGGCAATTAGTTCCCACCACGAGAACAACCATTAAAGCTCAACAACCCTAGCATTAGTTGTAATCATAACCCTAGTTTTTATTCCACAACATTTACCTTGAGTAGTCATCCACTATTATCAGTGCATATCTCTTTTTAGAAATGGACATGGAATTTACAGGACCAAACAAATCTATGTGGATAAGTTATAGAGGAGCATTAATAGAATTCAAAGACTTGCTTTTGTGACTTGATCTTTTCATTTTTCCTTTCCGACAAGCTTCACAGACTTCATCTTGGACAAACTCCAAGGTTGGCATGTCTTTAAGCAATTCTCTTGTCATAAGAAGGTTGATTGATTTGAAGTTTAAATGAGAGAGCTTTTTGTGCCAAAGTTTGCTTTGTTCACTTGATATCTTAGTGTAGAACTAACACACTTTGTCCTTACTTTTTGAGTTCATGTCTAGAACGAAAAGGGTTTTTTTTCTTACTACTTTGAGAGCGATTTCACTAGTCTTCTTGCTTGTGATTGGGCAATCTTCTTTTCCAAATATAACTTTAAAACCATAATCTGTAAATTGACTAACACTTAGAAGATTAACAGCTAGTCCTCCAACTAGTGCTACATTTTAAATGACAATATTTCCATAAATTAAATTGCCATATCCTATTGTGAATATCCTATTGTGAATCCCTTGATATTGTCCCTAAAGGTCACCAAAGGGCCAGCCATCTCCTCAAACTGTGATAACAAGGCTTTATCACCTGTCATGTGCCTGAAACATCCACTATGAATCATTAACAAGACCTTATTCTTCTTGCTCTCCACATAATACGGTTTAAGTATTTTTAGCTACCCAAGCAGTGTTGAGCACATTACTCTTCTTTACAGAGTTACCAAGAGTAAAACTTGAGCAATCAAAAGAAACAGTTTCTTAAGATGATTAGCATTTTTATTTTTGACCTCAATGCCAAGATTGATTTCTTTTAGATCTTTTTTTAACCTATGACAGCTAGTCATAACCTTCATGTTGCAAGGTATGCAATCAAACTTATCACAAAAAGAATAAGTATCATCTGTTTGTGCTTGATTGTACTTGCATGAGCTATACTTTGGCTCACTAACAGTCTTTGTACAAAGATGAGTTGGATGATTTGTTGAGCCACATTTATGACATTATTTCCTAGGGGCATCCGCAACATAAACATAATTGTTTCTTTTGTTGACTCCAATTTTCCCATTTCTTTTTTTCTTCTTCACTTTGCTTTCATTCTTTGCTTCAGTTTGAGGTATCTTGGTTACTGGACTAGTCTCAGGCTTTTTCTCACTTTCAGTGTTGCTAGTTGATTTTACATTTTTTTCTTGCTTTCATCTTTATCTGCAATTTCTCTCTTCATGATAAGCTCTTCTTCACTGAAGTTCACCTCCAACTCTTCTTCGTTGTTCTTATGCTTAATATATTGTATAACTTGAGTCTGAGATTTAGTTTCATTTTCAAAATATTTTTCTGATCATTAGCTATCAAGGCACTTGATACATCCACAACATGTCCTTGACTCAGCTTTAATGATTTTCTCTAAATCATCTCCAGCTCATAGGTTTTAAGAATACCATATAAAACTTTAAAAGTTATTCTCCCTAGATCTCTCTGTTCTCTTATTGTAGAGGTCTTTTGTTCCAAATGGTCAGAAAGAGTGAGTAAGAACTTTAGGTTGATCTCCTCAGCTTCATAGAACTTGTCATGCAGTAGCAAGTCATTTATCAATTCATTAAACCTTTCAAAAACCTCAGTAATGCCTTTTTAAGGTTTAGCCATGAAACCCTCATATTGTGAGATCTGAATTCTTCTCTGGCTTGACCTCACTTCCTCAGTACCTTTACACAGAATATCTATTTTCTCCCATATTTGCTTAGATGACTCATACTTGATAATATTGTTATACATGACATAATCAAGAGATTCAATTAGAATGAGTTGTAAGCTACTGTCAAGTGAAACTTTCTTTTTTCTGTTCACTGTATGTAGATGGATTTTAGGAGCATAGTGACTAGGATTGACTTTATCACTTTCAGTTGCTTCAGGTACCCTTATCATAGGAATAAAGGGTCCATGCTTGAAAATTTTAAGATATAGTTAATAGCCACCTGATGAACAACATTATCTTCTTCTTCCATAGAGTGTATTTTAGTTTGTCAAAGAGAGGGATCCTGATACTGCTAAATTTTTGTCCACTCATGCTTCCAATATCTAATCTGTTTACTTTCAGATTTTGCTCTGATACCACTTGTTCGGTATTAATTTTTCACTGGGGTGAATGTGTTTTATTGATTTTACTTACTTAAAAACTATGTTTGAATATTTTCAAGATAATCAAGTTGAATGTTTTTGTTAGGTCCAAAAGGTACATATAGAGGGGGTGAATGTATGTTTTTTATTTTCTAAAATAAATTGTAGCGGAATATCAAAACTAAAATGAAATAAATACACAAAGAGATTATGGGTAAATATTCTTGTTAGGCCTCAATGATACTATAGAAGGGGGTTTAATATAGTATCTACAATCAATTCGATTATGAACACAAGTATGTAACAGAATACAAGTTCATTCAATATATCAAACTCTGTTACAGTAGGTTTAATCTACTCTCTCAGTGATGTATGATATCACTAAGAGCTGTTAGGGATATAATAGAATAATATTCCCAAGAATGATAACACATATAGTGTAAAGCCTAAGCTGTGTTTATATAGTACACAGTTACAAGATATCTGGCTATTTTGGATGTCATTAGGATTTGATGTGCCATCAGGATTTGATGCCCATCAGTATCTACAGAAACATCAGTATTTGAAGACAGTCTGTTGTGAAGATTAAGTCTGTTCCTTATTTTGAGGGATGGATATCTGTTCATTCTGAGTGATAGGACTTTGTATATTCAGTTAGAGATTTGTATCATTTTCTGTTAGTAATTGATAATGCATATCCGAGACTGATTTGTAGCAGCTGTGTATTATATAAACACGGTTTAGGTCATCATATAGTGATTAACTCGAGCATTGTACGACCTAGCAGCTCTCAAGAATATCAGTATTTCTTGAGATAGTTTGTAACAGTTTTTTATCAAAAATATAAAGAACTGTTATATTTTAATACTTGTTCGAAACATTTATACAATTATATTCAACCCCCCTTAAATAATCGTATCTTTACTGGGCAACAATTCATTTACTCAATTAATTTTATCTGTAAATAGTTAAATAAAATGTAAATATTTATAATTAAGCTAAATAATGATTTAAAATTTATTCTGAGATTTTGAAAATTATATTAAGGTATTTAAAATTCAATTAATATTATTATTAATTGATTTATTCTTATTTTATTCGTATAAAATAGACCATTTCTCCATTTAATACGGAACGAACGCATATACACTCAAAAAAAATATTCCGCTTTTATTCAAAATAATTTTGAGACTTAAAATATTTCGAAAGGTCGCTTAATTTTGTAAGCATTTTTGAGTCACGTAAATATCAAAAAGTTGTATTTCGACTCGGTTTCAGTTTTAAACATACCGAGTCGAATATTGTGATAAACTGAGCCATATGTTATATGAATTATGTGATACATGGAATAGGTGTTTACATGTTATATGAATTATTTGTTGATAAGAGTGTGAGAAAACTGGTTTAATCGTATCTTCTTATCTGTAATTCGGATTTAGACGAAACGAAAAATGATTAGAAGCTGATATTGTCTATATTAATATTTTGTAATAAAATGATTGAGTCGGAAATGCGAGTTCATGTCATTGGGTATGCATAATGTGACTATATGTGATCTGATTATGTATTAATTGATGATTAGGTGAAGTATATATTTATTTATTGAGTTAAGAACATGATAAGTGAATTGAGTAACATAACATCGTGTCCTGATTGATGTTGGAATTTAGTTTGATTGATAGATTATTGATTGAAATAGAATAATAGGTGGATGGTTTAATAAATAGACGAGATAATGTAAGATTTCTTATAGGGGTTTGGTCAAGCGTTGATTTATAAAATATTGTGTTTAAAATGGTTCGATTGAAAGATAGAGTCAAAGCATAATTACGTGATAAGGGATATCTGATAAGTTTAAAGAAGTTATATGAGTTGAATTCTGATTATATGATAAGAATTTATTGGTATACGTGGCATGTATATGCGAAGGGTTATAGCTCCGGGGTTTGATAATTATTAGTTAAAGTCCATAGACTGTTTAGTGATTATAGTATTGTGATATTCTCGTAAATGGTCCGGAAGAGACGTCCAATGTCGAAGACGTACAGAAGGTCAAATGGTATCACAAAGTGAATAATGAATAAGTCGAGAAAGCAATAATGTATGGTGAATAGAGTATAGTCATAGGTTATTCATGAGTTATGATATTTGTAGATTATGGAATATGAAGTATGAGACTGAGCTGTGAGTTAGAATCGGATATAAGGCAAGTTACTAAATTCTTTCTTATATATGTTGTAAAGATTTGATGTTTCTTTCATGACTACGGTATTATGTTTATGCGGTGAACCACCCCTGTTAAACCTTTACTTCTGAGAATGAAACCCATGATTCCTTTCTACCTTCAAGTTCTGAAAAGCTAAACACTGTATCATATCCTATGAACACATACCCTACGATACGATACCTGTAATAACCCCAAAATTTTGGACTTTTTGTAACCCTTATGAATAGTGATTTTGCTGATTATGCTGAATAAGAAAACTTTTCATGCCACACTTTGTAGAGGTTCTTTTATTGTTATTCTGAGATCTTATTACTACTCTATATGGTATATAAGTGTATGTAAAGATCGTCAGAATCTAAATTCGAACACTTTGATTTTTTCCCGAAAATCCACCAGATACCGAAAGAATTGAGTATAAGGTAACATGATAAAAAGGATTTAAATTCAAGGATTATAAGAGATGATCATAAGAGGAATATAATGAATTGAGAAAGGTTAAGGGAACCCAAGTAATAAGATCCCGGGTATGATCCCTCAAACGATAAACGAAAACGAAAGTTAAGCGAACCGTATAACAGATCAGCGATCATTAGCCAAGTAATTAGGAGTTAATCAAAGAGGTTAGGGATGATGATGTCATCACACCAACAAGAAGAAGACAAGTATGGGAAGATGACATAGGAGGATGACATAAGCATGACAAAAAAGGAAGGAATTGTTGGTTGATTATAAGCCACACAAATTTTACCATGGTTAAAAGGTTAATTAACAAAACAAAAGGATATCAACCAAGCCTTTGTATGCACAAAGATCAATAAAACAAAGCAAGCTTCTCCCCCCCCCCTTCATCTTCTTCACTTCAAATTTTTCACCAAAATGGTGAATTAGAAATTCAAAACACAAGCTATACTCCATGGAAAATTATAAGGTTTGTTTCTTTGTATCCTATATTTCATAACTAAGAAGAGAAAGTAGTTTCAGTGCTTGAATCAAAGGTTTTCTATCTCAAACAAATCATTTTAGTAGAGGGTGAATAGTTTTTTCAAGAACTTGAAACTTTTGATCTTGTGTTTTTGTTTAGATATAGCTTTGGTAAGGATTTTCAAGGGTTGTTCCAAGCTCCTTAGTTACTTCTACTCACCAAGGAAGGTATAATCTCATACCCTAGCCCTAATTTTGAATCTTTAGAGTTTTTATGCTTCGTTTAGTTCTTGGGAAGTATGATTCATGTATATTTAGAGTTGGGTTGGATTTATAATGAGTTTGGAGTTGTAAATCTTGATTATTGGTTAATGAACTTAAGTATAGCTTTAGTTCATGTTTAGGGGTAGTATAAATTGGAAAATTTTGAGATGTTGGGACTGTTGTAATGAAGTATGGATGGAGTTTGGTTGTAGTAATGATTGTGGGATTGAATTGTGGTTGATTTGTGGATGATTGGAGTAGTTAAACTTTGGTAATCGCGTAAACATAGCCGTCGTAATGCCCGATTTACCTTAGACTGTTTTTGTTCTTAACTTCAGGACCCGTGAACTCACTGTTAGTGTCACGCCCCCAACTTAAACAACAAATTAAATATAACTATTACAACATTTTAAAAAGAAGTAAACATAACCAACTCCAAGATCTTACAGTTTAGGATTTGGAACAGCCCAACACTACCATCTATTACGACTGATTTTAAATAGCGAGTCCTCACACAAAACTACTATCTCTTATTCTACCTGAGCTCGAACATAAGCATCAGCATCACACGTCTTACGGGCATTCTGCTTAAATCCAACCATAGCTGTTAGCTGTAATATCAGGGTAAAGCAAGAAGTGAGCCAAATGCTCAACAAGTGCTAAACAATACGATACAAAATATAAATCGAGATATATATTAAAGAATGACAATGGAAAGACATAACCAATGATAACGAGAGATAAAACTATGGGTGAGGGCATCATTTTGCTTGTATCAAAACAATTTTAAAATCATATCTTAATCAAAATCATTTTATGACGCTACGGATTACAGCCGGTGATCAGCCGCGAAGTAATCCCGAACCTCGCTGGGTTCTAAAACATTAATGGGATCCCTAGGCAACTTTTAAGCCTACAATATAAGTGTGGAAAGGACTCGCGTCTCAGTCTAGATCCACTACTCAAAGAAAACATTTATCCCCCTTTGGGACTGAAAATCCACATTTTATTTATTTCAAAAACTGATGCCGATTTATGACTGAAAATCTCTTTTAACAGTAAATATTTTTATCAAGGGATTATAGTTCAACTCGAAACACGGGAAATATGGTATTAAATCTCAGGGCCATGATCCACTAAACTTTACTCTATTAGGGTAACTGAAAGGATTTCATATATAAAACCTGGACAAGGAAGTTTAGTGAGGCTATTGGATATTATGAAGGGGTAGTGCCAAACTGGGCTTTAAGCAATGGTTTCTCATCAAGGTGCAAGTCCTAGATCATCAAGAAGATAAGCTTCATGAATACTAAGGGTGTTAAGGTATGAAGAATGATCTTTAACTTAGGATATATCAGAATTGTTAAGCTTTAAAATAAGAAAGAGGGGTATCAATCAATGAGGAACAACTTTGATAAATATCTGGCTTTTAGGTATCGAGGTGAAGTTTCTATAAGGGTTCAAGCATCAAGGTGAGATATCAGCACTTTAGGAATCATTAGCATGTCAATCAAGAGGATCAATCAAGTATTATAACAACCCTTTATTTTATCATGGCATTCATCTTACTTTAATATACTATCATGATAAGACTACTTTGCAATACGTACTCGAGGGTTCATGGCATTTCTATATGATTCAAAGATGAACATAAGATATGTTGATTTAAATATATTAAAATGAATCAGGATAGTTGCGTCAATATATATGAACTATTTGTTACACAATTGCAGTGAATACGAAGATAGGTTGAATCACTTGCCTTGAGAAAGGCTGGTCTGGTCTGACTGGTAGGAGCAACTGGAAGCTTCAATCGACCTTTATGGCAAGTTTTCCCTCATCTCGAGATCATACATAAATAGTAATAATCCTCATTATAATATATTATCACTAACTTAACCTATTTACAACCCGAATTTAAACACAGATGGCACTTAGGCCTATATGCACTTAATTTATATTCACCTTATAAATATAATTATACACACATAGCCACATATACTCACATATGATATATTAATACCAAATAACACCATATACACCATAATGCAACACTAGGCTTGGATGATCTCGACTCACAACTTAAGTCACTTGGTCGCTAAACTAGACAAAGTCTTCTAATTTTGGCTTCCTAACTCGATTTGCCTTTACTAAACTATCCAAGACCTATTGACCCTCACTTGGGCCTTTTGCTCTACTGACCTTATACTATCTTACAACTATGGTGGTCAACCTAGATCTCACTCCTAAATATTCTAAAACTATGTGTTAAGTGAAAGTGCTCACTGGTGTAAATTTCAGAATGACAACTACGGTTTCTTGAGTGCATTAGACACTCTTAAACTATAAGTTTTCCTTCAAAACTCTTACACAAGACTCTCCTGACCTTAGGGAATCTCCCAAACTTGATGTGGCTAAAGGGCCTAGCTTAAAGTCCAAGGTTCCCCTGTTTTCCTGGGCAGAAATCGCCCTGACTTAAATTAACTTGTGACACATGGTTCTAACTCATATCCTATGAACTATGGCTGGAAAAACTTCTCTGACACTCCCTCTAACTAAGGCCCAACAGGGCCTAATGAGGGCCTACCCATGACATGGCAAAATCTCACTATTTCTAAGTTGCAACAAAACTGTCCCCTGCTGGACAGATTTTGTGATTCTACTTGAGCACCTAACCAAACGACATGCAAACCTCCAACCAACTCCTAAAACCTTTTATATACTCCAAATACTAACTTCTAGTGTCTTGGGCCTCAAAGTGCACAACAAATGCTCATTCAAAACTTCCCCATAAACTAGTGCATCAAATCTGGAAAAAAATGAAAACACCAACTAATCCCTTTTCACCTTAACTCCAACTTAAAAACCAAGCACCCAACTCTTTCCAAAGCAAACCTAGTGTCTTAATGTCCTAAAATAGTGTCTCAACAGAAGGGAAGATCATCCATGCCCAAAAATTAACAACATGCAACTAAAAATATGACATGCAACTCATGAAAAACACATAACAAGATTTCGGCTAGGCATAAAGTTTTAAATGCTTGTAAAATCGACTTGCACCTATTACTCATCCATAATAATTATGAAATATAACTTGTTTTAACTATTAATAATAAATTTATCATGGAAACAATCTATTTTAACCACACATATTTTGAATTTATAGATTTTTAAACATAACAACATGATTTCGAAAAGAGTAACATGCAAAACATGGTTGATCATCATATTAATGTCTTAAAACTAGCATGCATGGCTAAACATAAATATATAATGAAATTTCAGTAGCATGCAAAGGATTTTAAAGCATGATATCTTCATAAAACACTTAGTTAGCACATATACATAATATATCTCATAGAGAGCTCTTGAATTCACAAGAATCAAGAGTTTCTCTTTGGCGATCACATAAGAACTACACATGCATCCATGGAACTTCAACTTCCAAGTCACAAAACACTTGGAAAGTAAATAAGATGAATGTAAGTAGAAGATTTACACTTGGGAAGATGAAGAATGAATTGAAAAATGGAAGGGGGTGGGGAATTTGGCCTTCGGCCGAGAGCAATGGTGGAAGGGGGGAGGAGAAAAATTTGTGGGGTGTTGGATTGTGGAATGAGTGGAATGACTTCTCCCACTTAAACTTTTGTTTTATGCTTTTTGGTTGACAAATAATGAGTGGAAATGAGAACTTACAAAAATGTCCTTTAGCTAAAGTTAGGCCATTTTGCATGCAAGGCTAATGTAGTAATTTGGTAATAATCAAATGAGTTAGTGGGGTTGGAAAAGTCTTATTTGCCCTTTGAGAGAATAGAAGGGTGATTTGCATGCAAGGTCTCTTATGTAATTTGATAATTATAACCAATAAAATTTGTAAAGATTTATTTTTATAAAATAAAATTACAAGTTCAAAAATTATAAAATTTATACCATAAAATAACTTGGATTTTTAGAAATTTTATAAAATCACTTTTGAAATTTGTGAATAAAATAACTTCTAAAAGAAAATTCTCCAAGGTTTAGAATATTCCTTATAAATTAAAAATAAGGGAAATAAATAAACTCTCGCTTTGAAAAATCATATACTACATAAAACAAATTTAAAATGCAGAAATTTTTCATTCACACAAGGTACAACCATTAAGTATATTCACTTACGGCTTTAATATCACACAAAATCCACAGATAATATTACATAAAATGCCGGTCGTAAGATCCTCTCCCCCTTAAGGGATTCTGTCCCCAGAATCGAAGAGAACAGATGAGGATACCGGGAACGCATATCAGACTCTAACTCCCAAGTTGATTCTTCGACCTTGGGGTTCCTCCAAAGTACTTTCACTAACTTTACCGACTTATTCCTAAGACTCTTTACTTGCCAGTCGAGTAATTTGACAGGTTGCTCCACAAATGACAGGTCTGCCTGAATTTCTACAGGTTCATATTCTATCACATGGCTAGCGTCAGGATTGTACTTCTTAAGCAACGACACATGGAACACATTATGCACATGCTGATACTGAGGTGGTTAGGCCAACTCGTAGGCCACCTTCCCCACTTGACTCAAAATTTCAAAAGGACCTATATATCTAGGTGCTAACTTCCCTTTCTTGCCAAATCGAAACAACCCTTTTCTAGGTGACACCTTCAGCAAAACAGCTTCAGCAACTTGGTATCGAACATCCTTACGCACTGGATCCGCATACTTCCTTTGTCCATCTTGAGCAGCAAGCAACCTTTTCTGAATTAACTTGACTGTGTCATGCAACTGTTGTACCAATTCTGAGCTGAGAATTCTTCCTTCTCCTACTTCATCCCAACTTGTTAGTGATCTACATTTTCGCCCATACAAAGCTTCGTATGGTGGCATGCCGATACTGGAATGATAGCTATTGTTGTAAGAGAATGTAATCAGCGGCAAGTGGTCGTCCCAACTTCCTGTAAAATCGATTGCACAACTGCGCAACATGTCTTCGATTGTTTGAATTGTCCTTTCGCTCTGACCATCAGTCTGCGGGTGGTATGCCGTGCTCATATTCAACTTCGTGCCAAGACATTCCTGAAATTACTTCCAGAATCTCGAGTTAAATCGGGGATCTCTGTCTGAAACTATTGATACGGGTACTCCATGCCTTAGTACGATTTCGCGCACATACAGATGAACCAATTTGTCCAATGATGACTTTTCGTTTATTGGAAGGAAATGCGCCGACTTCGTAAGACGATCAACTATAACCCATATAGCGTCATGACCGGATTTCGTTCGTGGTAGTCCCACTATAAAATCCATAGCAATATTTTCCAATTTCCATTCTGGAGTCTTTAGGGGCTGAATTAATCCGCTTGGTCGTAAATGTTCTGCCTTCACTTTTTGACAAGTATAACACTTCGCAACCCATTCTGCCACGTCTCGCTTCATATTTGGCCACCAAAAGTTCTGCTTTAAGTCCCGATACATCTTGGTGCTTCCCGGGTGGATTAAAATCTTGAATTGTGGGTTTCTTGTAGGATCTCATTCTTCAATTCCGGTACATGAGGAATCCAAATTCTTGAGGAAAACCTTAGTATCCCTTGCTCATCCCTTTGAGTATTAATCTCCTCTCCAGATAACTGATTCTTCTCTTTCTCCATTACTTCTTCTTGACATTTCTTTATCTTTTCCACTAGTGTTGGCTGAAAAGTCATTGCACGACAAACTTCTTCAACCATTCCATATTTACAAAGTTCTAATCCAAATTTCTTAATCTCTTCAGATAATTCCTTTGGTGTTGCCATCATATTCAATCTCTCCTTTCTGCTTAGTGCATCGGCCACAACATTCGCCTTTCCGGGATGGTAATTTATCGAGCAATCGTAGTCCTTGATCAATTCCAACCATCTCCTTTGCCTCATATTGAGCTCCTTCTGAGTGAAAATGTACTTTAAACTCTTGTGATCTGTGTAGATTTCATACTTCTCTCCGTAGAGGTAATGTCTCCAAATATTAAGTGCGAATAATATGGCGGCTAGTTCCAAGTCATGCGTCGGGTACTTCAACTCATGCGGTTTTAACTGTGTTGACACATACGCGATCACCTTACTATATTGCATTAATACACAGCCCAATCCCTTATGTAAAGCGTCGCTGAATATCACAAAGTTTCCTTGGTCATCTGGAAGCACTACCACCGGAGCTGTTACCAATCTCTGCTTCAACTCTTGAAAGCTATCCTCACATTCTGCACTCCATTCAAACTTTTGATTCTTTCTGGTTAACTTGGTCAATGGCGTGGCAATTTTTGAAAAATCCTTGACAAACCTTCTATAGTATCCTACCAATCCTAGAAAACTTCGCACTTCCGTAGGAGTCTTTGGCCTCTCCCAACTCATAACTGCCTCAATCTTTGCCGGATCCACTTTAACTCCTTCATTTCCAATGACATGCCCCAAAAATTGAACTTCCTTCAACCAAAACTCACATTTGGTAAACTTGGCATACAACTTCTCTTGACGAAGTATCTACAATGCTATCCAGAGGTGTTGTTTATGTTCTTCTTCCGACTTAGAATAAATAAGGATGTCATCAATGAATACCACGACAGACTTGTCCAAATACTTCTTAAATACTCGATTCATCAAATCCATAAATGCGGCCGGGGCGTTGGTCAATCCAAACGGCATTACTAGGAATTCATAATGCCCATATCTGGTTCTAAATGCTGTCTTGGGAATATCTTCTTCTTTGATCTCTAATTGATGGTATCCCGATTTCAAGTCAATCTTTGAAAAGCATTTTGCTCCCTTTAACTGGTCAAAAAGGTCATCTATTCTTGGTAGCGGGTAGCAGTTCTTGATCGTTACCTTATTCAACTCCCGATAATCTATGCATAGCCGCATACTCCCATCTTTCTTCTTTACAAACAGAACAGGTGCTCCCCATGGCGACATACTTGGCCGTATCACTCCTTTATCCAACAATTCTTGTAGCTGGCTCGCCAACTCTTTCATTTCTGCTGGTGCCATTCTATATGGGGCCTTTGAAACTGGTTCCGTGCCTGGAGCAAGGTTGATCTCGAACTCGATTTGTCGATCTGGTGGTAAGCCTGGTAGTTCGTCTGG
Source organism: Apium graveolens (assembly GCF_009905375.1). NCBI lineage: Eukaryota > Viridiplantae > Streptophyta > Magnoliopsida > Apiales > Apiaceae > Apium > Apium graveolens. The sequence continues at coordinate 82,425,777 of NC_133647.1, forward strand.
AAACACATCGAGAAACTCGTTAACTACAGGGATATCTTCTATGTTGGGGTTGCCCTTTTCAGAATCCACTACATACGCTAGGAACGACTCACAACCTTTTCTAAGTAGCTTCTTAGCCTGAATGATTATAAGAAATAGTTGCTCTTGCCTCCGCCCCTTAAATACTACCTTCTCTCCACTCTTCGCCTTTAAATACACTTTCTTGGTCTTACAATTAATCTGGGCGTTATTCTCTCCTAACCAATCCATACCTAAAATTATATCAAACTCTCCCAACTTGAAGAGTATCAAGTCGGCTGAAAACTTATACCCCGAAATATCAATCTCACACTTCGGACAGAATTGATTCACAGGAATCTTCTCTTGGTTCGCAATTACCACATTTACTACCTCGCTCATAATCATTTTATAACATTAAAGCTTATCAACAAAAGATTCTGATATGAAAGATCTTGTTGCTCCCGAATCAATCAATACTTTAGCTTTGACATTATTGAGTAAAAGTGTACCTGCTATCACCTCTGAATTCTGAACAGCATCCTTCATCTTTAGATCAATTATCCTTGTTGTTGCTTGCGGGGTTGGTGTAGGTGGTGGAGGTAATGCCAATACCTCAGCTGGCACGCTCGCACTGGTACTTGCCACGTTCATCAGAGCTTTGACTGGTCCGGTTGCCTTGCACTCCCTAGCTATGTGTCCAGTTCTCCCACACTTGTAACATGTAACTCCTGGCTTCGGTATCTTGCACTCATTTACCAAATATCCCTTCTGATTGCACCTATAACATGTCATGCTCAACTTATTACATACTCCAGGGTGCCTTCTTCCACAGTGCTTGCATTCCAGTCTTTGGAACCTGTTTTCTCCAACTTGCCCTTGGCTTGCCTGATTGTTCCCCTTCGATTCTTGCCTTTTGCCCAAATTTCCTTTCTTTTGAAAATTTCCGCCCTTATGGAATCCAATCCTGTTTACATTCCGATCTTGTGAACTTCCTACTTCAGACTTTTATCCATAAAATGGAACCTTCCTCTTCTTGTTATCCCTTTTCTTCCTTGACTGCGTCCCATTATTCTCAATCAGAGCATCTTTCTGTACTACTCCCGCGTAGGTTTCAAGTTCAAACATAGCCACTCTATCTCTAATCCAAGGCTCCAATCCTTGCTGAAATTTCTTTGCTTTTTCCTCCTCAGTGCTGGTATACTTTGTCACAAACCTTGACAACTCAGTAAACTTCTTCTCATACTCCAGTACAGTCATGTTCCCTTGCTTCAACTCAAGAAATTTAAGCTCCATCTGATTCTGCATGTACTTAGGGTAATACTTGTCCAGAAATAACTTCTTAAATCTCTCCCAAGAAACCTGCTGAGTTGCTTCCATAGCTTTTACTGACTCCCACCAATAGATGACTTTGCCCTTCAAGAAGTAAGTAGCATATGGCATTTTCTGATCGTCTCCTCACTATACCAACTCAAAATCCCTTTCCATCTTCTTAATCCATGTGTTAGCTATTACTGGATCAGTGGTATCATGAAATGCAGGTGGATTCACATTCTGAAATGCCTTGAAAGTGACAACTTGTCTAGGTGGTACTGGTAGTTCAGGTGGTTGGTATGGTTCACGGTTATCTTGGTTTTCAATTCGTTGTTGAAGAGTTAGTTGTTGTTGAGCTATAGCATTGGTTTGCTGTTGTAAAGTTTCCAGTAGTCGAAGAATATTTGGGTCTGTGGTGGATGTGGTTGTTGGGTTCTTCTTTTTGGGAGGCATGATCCTGAAATAAGAGTTATGTCAAAATAGATATGAATGATAAAATAATTCGAGGGTATCGCATGGCATTCTTATTTACATATGAGGTCAAGTTTCAAATTAAGCAGATATGGCGATGCATATAAAAGCGTAAAATAACAGTTGAGAGCAAATGGAACAATAGTGCATGATTATTGAAATTTAAAGGTCACAATACATCTGGATTAGGACAAAGTCTGATTCTAGGATCAACAGGCTTATTTAAAGGAAATAACGGAAACAACTGGGGATTCTACGGAGTCTGATAGTACAACAACATGAAAGGTAAATGGAAAGAACTAAAGCTCCACTCCATCTGAACGGGGCTTGGTAGTCTTTTCCTCTCGAAGAGTCTTCACAATGCTCTAGAGCTCATCCGCCACCATCTGAATGACATACTGGCTGGTGCGGTCCCGGTGCGCTGGCATCTCCTCAAGCTTAATGTTGACGTACTGAACCAAGGTCTCAAGTCTCGCAGTCATCTACTCCTTGGGCTTCCCTTCATAGTTTTGGCTGTCCGGGTACACGTTCTTCAGTCGGTCTATCAGTCGGTCGTACTTGCCCTGAAGCATGTCGAACTCGCGCCTCAACTTAGCATACACGGAGAAAACAACAGTGTCGTCCGACCCAGAAGATGACGAGGAATGCGCCCTTTGCTGATAAACCAATAAGAGGAGTATTAATAATAAATTTACTTAACCTACTCTCTCGCATATTATCTATAACCTACACATATATCCTATAACCTAATTGGGCTGTCCAGGGACTCTAAACCGTAACTTTGATACCAAAACCTGTCACGCCCCCAACTTAAACATCAAATTAAATATAACTATTACAACATTTTAAAAAGAAGTAAACATAACCAACTCCAAGATCTTACAGTTTAGGGTTTGGAACAGCCCAACACTACCATCTATTACGACTGATTTTAAATAGCGAGTCCTCACACAAAACTACTATCTCTTATTCTACCTGAGCTCGAACATAAGCATCAGCATCACAGGTCTTACGGGCAGTCTGCTTGAATCTAACCATAGTTGTTAGCTGTAATATCAGGGTAAAGCAATGAGTGAGCCAAATGCTCAACAAGTGCTAAACAATACGATACAAAACATAAATCGAGAAAACATTAAAGAATGACAATGGAAAGACATAACCAATGATAACGAGAGATAAAACTATGGGTGAGGGCATCATTTTGCTTGTATCAAAACAATTTTAAAATCATATCTTAATCAAAATCATTTTATGACGCTACGGATTACAGCCGGTGATCAGCCGCGAAGTAATCCCGAACCTCGTTGGGTTCTAAAACATTAATGGGATCCCTAGGCAACTTTTAAGCCTACAATATAAGTGTGGAAAGGACTCGCGTCTCAGTCCAGATCCACTATTCAAAGAAAACATTTATCCCTCTTTGGGACTGAAAATCCACATTTTATTTATTTCAAAAACTGATGTCGATTTATGCCCGAAAATCTCTTTTAACAGTAAACATTTTTATCAAGGGATTATAGTTCAACTCGAAACACGGGAAATATGGTACTAAATCTCAGGGCCATGATCCACTAAACTTTACTCTATTAGGGTAACTGAAAGGATTTCATATATAAAACCTGGACAAGGAAGTTTAGTGAGGCTATTGGATATTATGAAGGGGTAGTGCCAAACTTGGCTTTAAGCAATGGTTTCTCGTCAAAGTGCAAGTGCTAGATCATCAAGAAGATAAGCTTCATGAATACTAAGGGTGTTAAGGTATGAAGAATGATCTTTAACTCAGGATATATCAGAATTGTTAAGCTTTAAAATAAGAAAGAGGGGTATCAATCAATGAGGAACAACTTTGATAAATATCTGGCTTTTAGGTATCGAGGTGAAGTTTCTATAAGGGTTCAAGCATCAGGGTGAGATATCAGCACTTTAGGAATCATTAGCATGTTAATCAAGAGGATCAATCAAGTATTATAACAACCCTTTATTTTATCATGGCATTCATCTTACTTTAATATACTATCATGATAAGACTACTTTGCAATACGTACTCGAGGGTTCATGGCATTTCTATATGATTCAAAGATGAACATAAGATATGTTGATTTAAATATATTAAAGTGACTCAGGATAGTTGCGTCAATATATATGAACTATTTGTTACACAATTGCAGTGAATACGAAGATAGGTTGAATCACTTGCCTTGAGAAAGGCTGGTCTGGTCTGACTGGTAGGAGCAACGGGAAGCTTCACTCGACCTTCATGGCAAGTTTTCCCTCGTCTCGAGATCCTACATAAATAATAATAATCCTCATTATAATATATTCTCACCAACTTAACCTATTTACAACCCGAATTTAAACACAGATGGCACTTAGGCCTATATGCACTTAATTTATATTCACCTTATAAATATAATTGCACACACATAGCCACATATACTCACATATCATATATTAATACCAAATAACACCATATACACCATAATGTAACACTAGGCTTGGATGATCTCGACTCATAACTTAAGTCACTTGGTCGCTAAACTAGACAAAGTCTTCTAATTTTGGCTTCCTAACTCGATGTGCCTTTACTAAACTATCCAAGACCTATTGACCCTCACTTGGGCCTTTTGCTCTACTGACCTTATACTATCTTACAACTATGGTGATCAACCTAGATCTCACTCCTAAATGTTCTAAAACTATGTGTTAAGTGAAAGTGCTAATTAGTCTAAATTTCAGAATGACAACTACGGTTTCTTGAGTGCATTAGACACTATTAAACTATAAGTTTTCCTTCAAAACTCTTACACAAGACTCTCCAAACCTTAGGGCATCTCCCAAACTTGATGTGACTCAAGGGCCTAGCTTGGGCCTTCTTGGGCCTAAGCTTAAAGTCCAAGGTTCCCCTGTTTTCCTGGACAGAAATCGCCCTGACTTGAATTAACTTGTGACATATGGTTCTAACTCATATCCTATGAACTATGACTGGACAAACTTCTCTGACACTCCCTCTAACTAAGGCCAAACAGGGCCTAATGAGGGCCTACCCATGACATGGTCAAATCTCCCTATTTCTAAGTTGTAACAAAATTGTCCCCTGCTGGACAGATTTTGTGATTCTACTTGAGCACCTAACCAAATGACATGCAAACCTCCAACCAACTCCAAAAACCTTTTATATACTCCCAATACTAACTTCTGGTGGCTTGGGCCTCAAAGTGCACAACAAATGCTCATTCAAAACTTCCCCATAAACTAGTGCATCAAATCTGGAAAAAAATGAAAACACCAACTAATCCCTATTCACCTTAACTCCAACTTAAAAACCAAGCACCCAACTCTTTCCAAAGCAAACCTAGTGTCTTAATGTCCTAAAATAGTGTCTCAACAGAAGGGAAGATCATCCATGCCCAAAAATTAATAACATGCAACTAAAAAATATGACATGCAACTCATGGAAAACACATAACAAGATTTCGGCTAGGCATAAAGTTTTAAATGCTTGCAAAATCGACTTGCACCTATTACCCATCCTTAATAATTATGAAATATAACTTATTTTAACTATTAATAAGAAATTTATCATGAAAACAATCTATTTTAAGCACACATTTTTTGAATTTATAGATTTTTAAGCATAACAACATGATTTCGAAAAGAGTAACATGCAAAACATGGTTGATCATCATTTTAATATCTTAAAACTAGCATGCATGGCTAAACATAAATATATAATGAAATTTCAGTAGCATGAAAAGGATTTTAAAGCATGATATCTTCATAAAACACTTAGTTAGCACATATACATAATATATCTCATAGAGAGCTCTTGAATTCATAAGAATCAAGAGTTTCTCTTTGGCGATCACATAAGAACTACACATGCATCCATGGAACTTCAACTTCCAAGTCACAAAACACTTGGAAAGTATATAAGATGAATGTAAGTAGAAGATTTACACTTGGGAAGATGAAGAATGAATTGAAAAATGGAAGGGGGTGGGGAATTTGGCCTTCGGCCGAGAGCAATGGTGGGAGGGGGGAGGAGAAAAATTTGTGGGGTGTTGGAGTGTGGAATGAGTGGAATGACTTCTCCCACTTAAACTTTTATTTTATGCTTTTTGGTTGACAAATAATGAGTGGAAATGAGAACTTACAAAAATATCCTTTAGCTAAAGTTAGGCCATTTTGCATGCAAGGCTAATGTAGTAATTTGGTAATAATCAAATGAGTTAGTGGGGTTGGAAAAGTCTTATTTGTCCTTTGAGAGAATAGAAGGGTGATTTGCATGCAAGGTCTCTTATGTAATTTGATAATTATAACCAATAAAATTTGTAAAGATTTATTTTTATAAAATAAAATTACAAGTTTAAAAATTATAAAATTTATACCATAAAATAACTTGGATTTTTAGAAATTTTATAAAATCACTTTTGAAATTTGTGAATAAAATAACTTTTAAAAGAAAATTTCTCCAAGGTTTAGAATATTCCTTATAAATTAAAAATAAGGGAAATAAATAAACTCTCGCTTTGAAAAATTATATACTACATAAAGCAAATTTAAAATGCAGAAATTTTTCATTTACACAAGGTACAACCATTAAGTATATTCACTTACGGCTTTAATATCACACAAAATCCACAGATAATATTACATAAAATGCCAACCATAATAGTTAGGTTTTGACTATTGCCATGATTAGATATTTCATGTTATGAGCTTCGTTTTGATATGTGGTTCGCTTGAATCCGATGCACGGTTTAGGAGAAATAACCGTTTTAAGTAACGGCGTTTCGCAAACGAACCATTACCCCTCGCCTTACTTTGAAACCTTGGTTAAGGCCCTTAAATGACTAATTAGAGTATGAATCAATTATGTAAAGTGGATTAGGCATTTTTTAGGGTACTCGCGAAAGAATCGCCTTAAAATTCTTAATGGTTAATTTATTAAAAATGGTGGAGCCGAGGGTACTCGAACTACTTATGAGATTCGTTAAGCGTAGAAGTGACCATAAGCGAACGTTAGGGTTCAATTGGTTAAAGTCTAGTTTCTTAAGCGACCGGGGTTTAATTCCAACTTATGTTGTTGTTCATAGGTTATCGGACCCACTCTAAGCTTAAGTCTATCCGGGAATACTCAGGCAAGTTTTCTACCCATTATACTGTTGTTGTGATGTAAATATATATATATGCATTATCTTGTGATAGATGCATGATGGTTAATTAGAGAATCTTGCGATATATTGGAGCATGCTGATATATTAGAGCCTTTCCTTTTGTTTTCCTAGAGACAATTGGCTTTTCTTCAGCCTTTAAAACAACTGTCTAAGACTTGCGTCCATGCCTCCTCTTTCTTTGCTCCATCTCAAGTTCATGAGTCTTGAGCATCCCATAGATTTCATCAAGAGACATATCAGCAAGTTCATAGTTGTCTCTTATTGTAGTAGCTTTCAAATCCCACTTTTCAGGAAGAGCTAGTAGGAATTTCATATTTGAATCTTCTTGATCATATTTCTTATCCACTAGTGACAGATCATTCAACAACTTTGTGAATCTGTCATATGTATCAATTAGTGACTCATCAGATTTTGAGTCAAAGTGCTCATACTCCTGTGTGAGTATTGTCTTCCTGTTCTTTTTTATGGCATTGGTTCCTTCACATCTCACTTCCAATGCATCCCAGATTTCTTTTTCATTCTTGCATGCAATCACCCTGTTTGACATAACATTGTCAAGTGCACTATGAAGCAAGTGTCTTACTTTTGTATCCTTGCCTAGTGAAGAGATGTCTTCAGTGGTGTATTCTCTCTTTCCTTTGGGAATCATCCTCTGTGGCTCATTCCCAACAGCAACAGAAAGCTTTGTGGGCTTGTGTGGACCATCATTAATTATGTCTAAATATTCTGGATCTGTAGCTTCCAGAAACATGACCATCTTCACACTCCATACAGGGTACTCAGACACCCTGAGCAAAGGAACCCTGATAGTTTCATATCTACTGGTGTTTTGAATGGGTTAAACCTTTGCAAGTTCTTGAGGGTCTGGTATTTTTGCTTGATCAGACATTATTGATTGTTTGTTTGGATCTTAACTGTTTGTAAGCTTAACAGATTGGCTCTGATACCACTTGTTAGGCCTCAATGATACTATAGAAGGGGGTTGAATATAATATTTATAATCAATTCGATTATGAACACAGGTATGTAATAGAAAACAAGTTTATTCTATATATCAAACTCTGTTACAGTAGGTTTAATCTACTCTCTCAGTTATGTATGATATCACTAAGAGCTTCTAGGGTTACAATAGAATAATATTCTCGAGAATGATAACACATATAGTGTAAACCCTAAGCTGTGTTTATATAGTACACAGTTATAAGATATCTTCTAATTGATATGAAAATATATCTCTTCCTAAAATATATCAATCAGATATTATCTTCTGTAGTCCTTTAGCTGTCCAACTCTCCATGCATATCTTTACTTGTTTAATCCAGATCCTCTCCTGTAAATCAGCCGCTTTTCATCCCTGTAGTGTATCTGCACTTAAGTTCTGATATAAGTTCTGACTCCTTAAGTTCTAATAACTTTCTGTCTTCAGTAAGTTCTGATTTCCAGTTAAGTTCTGATATTCTGATATTAAGTTCTGAAACTAAACAAATCAGATTAGACATGACATCACAAATATATCTAACAATTCTTTTTATGAAAAATGATAAATACCCGGAGGTTTGCTTACAACTCCAAATACAAATATTCGGAGCAACAAATATAAAAAGAACCAATGCAATGATCTATCAATCTAGGGTTCTTTTTATCACTCTAAAAATACATAGCTCATTTACCAAATGATAATCAATGCACACAAAGAGGCTACAAATAATGGTGTTATAATATGTAAGACTTGGATGTGGTGTAACTCAAATTGGGCAGCACTTCTCTCCTTAATTTCAATAAATGAAATCGAAAAATTCTCCGAGAGTAAATTTCCGCAGAGCTTCGTTTTTTGAATGTGCTGAGAAGTTATTTACCAATCTGCTACAAATTTGATTATATAGATGGTAGATTGTGGATGGGATATGATGCTACGTGGCACAAACAAAACCAAGCAAATTGAGTTGACAGCTTTCAAATTGCAACTTGCGACTTCAATTTCCTGACCTCAACTTGCGACTGCCAGATTCAAACTCCAACTTGCGACTAACAAAATGGAGAATTAACCGGTGACTTGTTTTTATGCTGCGACTGTCTAAATTAGAACTTCAACCTGCGATGCATAAATAATATTGTGCAACTGGCGACTCAGACTGTAAGTTGCGACTCAGAAGTCTAGTTTCCTGAGACAATTATTTATTCTTGTGTTGCACAAATAAAATAAGTACAACTTCTTTTAGTTTATTCGAATTAACCGAGAGGCAAGCCGTGAGGAGTTTTTGTAGACACATGCTGAACAAGACTGCAGGGGTCATGACGTGGGGCGCCACACGCGGGAAGTAATGCAGGAGAGAAGTGTCGCTTGTGCGCCACGCACGTGAGATAGAGAGCAGCAAAAGAAAATTCAAGTCCTGCCAATTTTCTGAGAAATGGTACAACTTCAAGCTGTATTGATTTATCCAAGCACATGGGGGCCCGTGCCAAAAATCAAACAACAGACCTCCTTCATTTCCCTTTGCACAAGTATTAGTATGGTTCATTCATTTATCAATTTAATTTCTTTTTATTTGCAACCAATTTACTTCTGCAAGTACGCTTGATTCTATTTGAATTTTTTTTTAGACAACACCTGCTCGAGCCATGCATGCATGCAAATAATCTGGCTGGTAATTTTCAGGATTTAAAAAAATAAACATTTGATTTTTAATTTAACTAAATAAATAAATGCAACTTGATTTCATTTATTTATTTAATTAAAAATCAAATCTCAATTTATTTTTCCAAAATTAAAAGTTGATATTATATTAAATAAATAAATGTTTTGAGTTTCATTCATTCATTTATTAAAAATCAATTTTTAATTTATTTATTTCAAAATCAATTGTGATAAAAAATTAAATAAATAAATGAATTAGTTTCCATTTATTCATTTAATAAAAAATCAGTCATTGATAAAAAAGAATCATGTAAATCCTCGAGTTGTACTCCTCTGTATCTGTAGGCCTTCTAATCTTCGGGTTTTCGTACCTCAAAATATTTCCAGACTCCTCGAGTACAAAAACCACTTAACAGTATTTCTAAAAATAATACTCCGTTTCCTTTCACAAATCACTGACGTCTAGTGCACGGGCCTTATTCACATACGACTAGTTCCGCTCTCAGGCCTTCATATTTTACCCGTACAAATCACTGTTAAGTCTTCTACCAAATATAACCAACTACACTAGGAATCCTTGAGGTCTTCACACTGATTCTGATAACTGCTTCAAATTACTCCAACCTTATTCCTCTGATGCCTGAACATATTAATTAACTTCATACTGATCACTATTGACGTATTCTTCACTACAACTAACAAAACCTTTTGTGCATATACCCAATAAACAATCTGTACTAATCCTAGTGTAACATAGATTATTTCAAAGTCCTCGTTCTATTTTGAGTTATCCAAACCAGTATTATTGAGTTATACATGTAGCCTCAATCTTGCTCAACAGTTTTGTATCTTGAACTCGACAAACTAAATATTAGTAGTGATAATCAAATAACAATAAAGATGGAAAAACAATTATCAAAACTCACTTGATTTATATTAAAATTAAATTAGTTGTGCTACAAATCTGTGTTCTTCAATATGTTAGAATACAACTACTTCTTGAGAGAATACAAGAATTCTAGATCTATTTTTTTTGTTTTTCTGAACTAAGGACCCGTCAAATGTTTTATAGATCAACATGGACAGTTTAAAGGACTTTCACCAAAATAGACTAACACATTTTCTGAAGTCCTTTTGTCTATATCCATTTTAAGTTCAGCAAATCTGTATAAAATCTTCTAGGTATGTGACCCTTCTTTGTCCAGTTCATCTTGACTCTTGATCTTGCACTCCTCAAGCTGCATTTGTAGACTTTCCATTTCAGTGATAAAATGGTTTGTAGAATGATAACCTTGAATCTTCAAGTTGGTTGCATTCTTTAATTTGAGCTATTGTTGAGATCTGCATTATTGTATAGAGATGTCTATTATCGACATGTAGAATGACTTATTGAAATCTCCACTTCTCTACAAGTGTTACGATTTATCGATATCTCTAGTTCTCCATATCCAGTTTGACTTGTCGATATCTCAAGTTCTCTACATGTAGTTTGACTTGTTGATATCTCATGTTCTTTACATGCAGTTTTAACTTGTCGATATCTCCACTTCTTTACATGTACTTTTGACTTATCGATATCTCCACTTCGCTACATATATTTTTGACTTGTCGATATCTCCACTTTTCTAAAAATATTTTTGACTTGTCGATACCTCCACTTTCTTATATGTAGTTTGACTCCTCTACAAGTAGAGTGACATCTCTACAAGTATAATGACTTCTCTATAAGTAGAGTGACTTCTCTATATGCTTATCTGACTTCTCGATAGACTTCTCGATAGACTTCTCGATATAAATTGATCTATGACTTCTTGACATTTGACTTAAAATATTTTTCAATCCACGGCATTGTTCTTCACCAAATAGTTTATTTTCATTCTAAGGCATGATCATGCTTGATTTTCTTCCAGAAATTTATTCCTTGCTTGTTGGTTGTTTACTGAAAAATACTCCAGTGTAGTCTATATGAACATTTTACAGACTCAAGAAGCATCATTACAGAATACATAAACTTATAGTTCAGCTAAATCTCGGGATTGTCAGTGTGACTGAGTCTTGTTATATAAAGGTATGTCTTGCACAACAGTCAAGCCTACAATTAAAACTGAAGGAACAAAAACAAGGCAAATAGCTAAAGATCAGGATTGAATAATGGAAATGAGTTGGTCCTCTAAATTCCGGCAGGATAAGATTATTTTTTGTAAATGGATGAGCACTAACTGGTACAAGGCAGTATTAATAGTGTGTTCATCCCATCTTCAGCTATGCAAAAAATAGTGAGCTAAAACTGATTATAATATTTTCTCTCTCTGTGAACCAACTTAAGAACCTGTGCTTGAGTAAAAGCTAATAAAAAACTTCATTTTCATAGGAGCTATAGCATAATTTTTATATATCTTATTTAAAGTGAATTGATAAAAATTTTGTGTCTTATTGCTATAACTTGTTAATTTTGTGAGTGCTTCCAATTCGAGAAAAGAGTTTAAACTCCCAAACTAGTCATTCACATCCCCCCCGCCTAGTATTTTGATTACTTGTTTCCCACCAAGTGGTATCAGAGCAGGCTGTCAACAAACATATAGTCAAAGATCTTTCAGAAACATGAGTTCTAAAAAACTAAGTAGCATCAAGATCCAAATATTTGACAGGGAGCACTATGCTTTTTGGAAAAAGAAGATGATGTTGTTCGTCAAAGTCTTAAAACCCTTTGTATCTTGAAATCTTGAAGTTTGGTCCATTTACTCCTAAAACTGATATCCTTGAATCAAGTGAAGGAACAACAACAATAACAATGAGGTTTGTTGCGAAAGATCCTTCTCAATATAATGAAGCATAAAATGAGAAAGTTGCTTGGATGCATGTCTCCAACTCATTATATGTGATTCCCTGGATTTGGATATATTTGGTATTATTTTCCAATATATCTGGTGCCAAGCTTATGTGGGATCACATAGAGATCTTTGTGAAGGCACTGAAAAGGTGAGATAGAACATAAGACATATCTTTGTTTTTCAATATGATGCCTTCATGGCTAAGATAAACGAGGGCATCGCCGAAGTGTTTGAAAGATTCTATCATTTTATAAATGATCAGAAGCTTCATGGAAAAGCCTATGAAACCAATGAGCTGAACATGAAATTTTTACTTACTCTCCTAGATCATTTAGTAAACGAAATCTCATCATTGTCAGAGAGAAAGATCTAGAAAAGGTAAGCTATGATGTGTTGTATGGAGTCTTGAAGACTTATGAGTTGTAGTTATTTTAAAAGAGATTTATACAGGAAAAGCAGGGTATTATGGCTAACACTACTTGTGCACTATTGGTTGGTGATGAGATCAAGTAGATTAAGATAAGATCATCTGGAAAAATAAAGATTGAAGAGATCCATGAAAAAGGATCTTAGTCCGAAGATGACAAGGGTATTGAAGAAAATGATGTTGAAGATGATTTTTACATCATGGAAGAGATTGAGAAAATGGACAACAAATCTATGGCTTTCATGGCAAAGAAGTTTTCAAATCTAAGGTTTAAGAAGAACCAGACATCAAGAGCAAAAGCTGATGAAGGAGAGAGTGGATTTAAGTGGAGAAAAGGTGTGAATAAGACTAGCTCAAGATAGGAAGTGTAGACATGTCTAAAATCATGTGCTTTAATTGTGATAAGCTTGGCCATTTTTCCACTGAGTGTAGAAGGTTAAAACATGTCAAGAAGGACAAGGCCTACTTGGAGTTGGAAGCCAAGTATGATGCATTGCTCAAGGAGTAGAGTAACAAGGCTTATATTACTAAGGTTAGATGGTGTGATGATTAAGAAGATGAAGAGGAGTGTGAATATGGGAACCATGCCTTAATGGCCAGATTAGAAGATTTGGAGAGTCTTCTAGTCAGTTACCTATTCTTACTTTCATTGATATGTATATGTCTGAGTATAAGTCAACTTTTGAGAAGATTAGTGTTGATATGTTTAACATACATTACTAGTTTAACTCCTATTAATGAGGAGATTGTTGAACTCAACACTAAGAATGTTGAATTGTTAAAATTCAATGATGAACTAGGGTCAAGGTTAGTTCAGTTTGAAAGCATTAAGCAGAAAGTAGAGTATCTCATAAATAAGCTTGAGTGTGCTGGTAACATTGAAAAAGATTTGAGATAGCAACTCGACATTAATCAGCTCAAGCTTAAAGCCTATAAGAACTCTACTGAACTGGTTCATGCTTGTTGTGAGAGAACATTAAATGAGAAAGTTGGTATTGGCTTTGATTACTCTGAGCCAAAGAAGAAGAAGAGTGCATCAAAAAATAAGGAAACTTCTATTAATAAAAAAGTTCCCAAGGTTTTACAAAATATTGAGAAGCCCATCTTCAAGAAATCAGTAGTTGAATTTGTTGAAGACTCTATGGTCATCAAACAACAATTGATTGATCAAGATGAGGCCAAGACGGATACATCTTCTGATTCAGAAAAAGGAGTCAGTAATAAAAAACAATACCAAACCTATTGAGACCAAATCGAGCATTGTTAAGAATTTCAAACTTAACATGAATGGAAAAGTAGGGATCAACCAGGGTAATGGCTATGCCTATATACCAAATGCTTCTAGAAAGCAGTTTAAAAACTATGGATCCAAGAATCATTTGAACATAGATGCAAAATTCCTATTACTTCTAATATGAAAGCAATGTCATGTAGATCTTCTTATTTTAGTGCCAATATGCATGAGTCATTTTGTGATAAGCCTAACTGTATGATCTTTTATGTGACTGCTATTGTACAATGCATTTCTGTTAGATAAAGTTTAGATGTTAGATCTCCAAACAACTCACATACAAACACCCTTAATGCCATAGGGGACTTCTCCAGTACTGAAAATATTGAAAATTCACTCAAGTCACATAAAAGTATTTCTAAGACTAATAAAGAAGTGAAGTCCCACGTGTCAAAAGTTAAGAAATTAAGAACTGTTCATAAGCATCATAGACCTAACAAAGTTTGGGTACCAAAGAAAAAAGTGAATGTTGCAGCATTTACAGGGCATAAGTGTAATATCCCATATTTTGAAATATTATTATTATTATTTGAAATTGTTTATTCGATTTTTATGTGAATTTAATGAATTATATGATAATTAGAGTTGATGTTTGGATGTTTATATGTGATAAATTCTGATTATTTTAATTTTTATATGTCAGGAATAAAATATATATAATTGTGATATTTTTCTGGTAATTTTTGGACTATTATATGAATTTATAATGATTTATGGATTTATTAATTATTTTCTGAGTAGTTATGAAACTATTTTATAAAGCCGGGAAACGTCCAACCTCAACCGTTCTTACGTTTTTACAACCCAAACCTCTTCCGAAAACTCCTTCCTAACCTAATCTGGTAATTCCGGACATTTTCCGTGTTTTAACTTTTTCAATCCGGATTACGGTTTGACCTGTACGCATCCCATCGTATAATTTTCGATACGATAATCGTTTTGATAAAACAACAAAACCTGTATTATCGAAAGACGGGATTTTATTACATTATTTTCGTATAAAGTGTTTTATAAGAAGCCAGGTTTTGATAAGTATCCAAATCTGGTATTAAATTGTATCGTTTTATAGTTACTTAGCGGCTAAGTAATCTATTTTCGGATCCGATATGATCCAATGGGATACTAGTTACGTATTTAAGATGCATGTATATGAATCGATCCGTAATTTGGACGCGTGTTTATTAGCGTGTTTATCGAGGTACTCGTTTGATCTCTTTTATGTGCATTTGAATGTATTTTATGTGTTTCCAGGGTTTTCGTTAATTTAGGATTCGTATCTGTTTTTCAAAAATCAACGGACCGGGACCCCACCGGGGCGTCAAAGCCCACAAAATTCACGTTTTTATTTTTATAAAATCATTCGTATTTCAAACACCCAGTATTTTTATATTTTTGAATTATTCATAATTTAGAGGAATTTTGATATAAATTTTGTATAATTACTTTTAAAATTATTCCCCGCAATTATTATTTTTGGGCCTAATTACTTTAATTAGGGGATAAAAACACCCTTAATTAATTTTGGGGGATATATTTTCTGTAAATATAAATAGCTTCTTAATTCTTTTTTTATTGATTTATTTTCATAAAAATTTCAGAAAATAGAAAATTTCAAGAACAAAGTTTGGGGGTGAAATTCTTGAGCATAGCTTTGATCAATGATTTTGGGTGATTCTGATATCCGTTTTTGATGCTCGAATAACCAATCTGAAGCTCTAATTGTGCCCTTCCTATTGATATACGAATCAACAACTGAGGTTAATAGATATATAAATTCGATTTTTTTTCTTGTTCTTCATCTTAAATTCGGTTCTTGATTTTAAGGAATTGTTTGTTTGATTTGAAGTTAGATTATCATTCCTGGAGTTCTATGGATTGATTTGGTGTATAGTTTTGTTAATTTTGGTTAAGATTTCATAAAGTTCGAGTTCTTGGTTTTTATGGTTTTTAATTTTCATTTTTCCGAGTTATAGATATCGTGGTGGTTGTTCTTGAGGATATGAATGGATTATATGAATTGTGGGCTTGATATTAATGTATATAACATTAGTTTTAGTTTCGAATTGCTAAATCGAAGTTTTTCCGGTAAAGCGGCCGTGTTCTTGTTTTGAATTGACTGGAATTCTGATTCCAGGAGTTGATTGTTGATTATATAGGTTTATATGATATCTTGAGATGATTTTGGATTAATTACGTAGAAAAATCTGATCGAACCATGTAATTTAGGCGGGTTTTGGGCTCGTCGGAGGGGTTGTCGGATTCTGGCGATACTCACCGGTTTTTGGAATTTTCCAGATTCCGGCGAGTTCTTCGCGATTTCTGGTCATCTTCCTCCTATTGCCGCCCTTTGATCTTTCCAACCTGTTGTTTCATTTCTGCAAACTGTTTCTGGTAATTCTTTTTATAATTTATTTCAAAATTCAATTTTCGTTTTTAAAAATTACTTCTTTAAATTTCAAAAATCAATTAGTAATTATTTTAAATTCCAAAAATTATTTTCTTTAATTATTTTTCCAAAAATCCAATTTGATTAATTATTTATAATTTATTTTAGTTAATTACTTATGGATTTAATTAATTGATTAAATTATTTAATCAATTAATTTTATTTATAACTAGTTAAATAAAATGTAAATTATTTATAATTAATTCAAATAATTCCTAAAATTATTTTTGAGCTTTTAAAAATTATATTTGAGTATTTAAAAATCAATTATTATTATTATTAATTGATTTGTTCTTATTTTATTCATAATAAATAAACCGTTGGTCCGTTTAATACGAAACGAACGCGTATAGACTTAGAAAAATATTCCGCTTTCATTAAAAATACATTTGAGACCCAAATCCTTTTGTTTCGGAAGGTCGCTTGTTTTGCAATTGATTCTGAGTCACATATTGATCAAAAAGTTATATTTTGACCCGATTTTGGTTTTGAATATACGGAGTTGAACCTTTTGGCGAACCGAGTCAAGTGTTATATGAATTATATGATACGTGAGTTATGTGCTTGCATGCTATATGAAATACGTGCGTATGTGGGTCAAGAGTCTTGTGTTTGACTGTTACATTTATAGGTGGGCCATTGCATGGGTAGACAAATAGGGTTTTTGACGTGTAGTTCGTCGAGTAATTATCATTTAGACGATTAAAAGTGTATCTTTTTAATTATAGATACAAATCATTTGAGTTGATCAGGACAAAATGTTTGGCAAAGAATGAAATGGAATGGTATTGCATATCAGGCTTGTAACAACTGCATGAGCAGCAGATCAGAGATTTAGCGAAGTAGAAGACGACGATGCCTTGAGATGCCAGATTGAGATAATTGTGTTTCTACGAGTGTGACTAACTGCTAAAAACTCAAAGGCAAGTATTCCTATCATCACTTATTGTTCAAGTGATATTTATTTTGAATATTATTACGCAATTATTTTTCTCTATTCCCATTTCAGAATAGATAAATATTTTACATATCGCTAAATTAAAATGCAAATACTCTTCTACTATTCTATGTTCAGAATAGTTAAATGTTTTTACTTATCAAATCAATGGATTTATAAATGTTTTGGATTTTAAGAAAAATGATTTGGCTTTGCGAGTATTCCTACCGAAGTGTATGGGGGAATAAAGGTTTATAAGGGTGTCGAGTATTATGACCCCTTTCAATAAATTTTTTTTAAGATTGGACGGTTGCGTAAGAGGCTGTAGCGGCGGTCCATCGTGAACTATGTGTTATACGGGATATAACACCTTGCTAGGCCGATATGTGCCTTGGGTACCCCTTTGTTTAGTTGCATATGCTTCGGCATACTAGTGTTGCTCCGCGGCTTGATCACCGGTGGCAACACACGTCATTTAAGGATTTCAATCTAAATTATTATAATGCTTTTGATAATCTTATAAGGAATGGTTTATCAAGTGTTTTGATTTTGTATAAAAAGGTGAAATGTGGTTTTGATTCAATTTCCGATTTATGATGATACTTATATTATTGTTAAATATCGAAGGTGGTATTAGTATAGATGATTGATGTTGACTTAAGTATAGGATGTTGTGAGCATCAAAGTTCATATTGATATCTAATTTGATATGACAACAAAATAAATATTAATACCAAGAGTTCGGTTTTGAATAAAGGTTGTGATTCAGTCCATAATCATTGTTTCATATTATTGTTGTTTACGATATTTTCGTAAACACAGTTTTACGAGTTTTATTCTCGTCAAGTTTCAAAGTATTGCTGAAGCATTTCGCTCGAAAATATCAAAAAGATTTTTGAATATAGTGAGAAACAATTATCCGGTTCTTTAATAAATTTTATGTTTCATCAATTATGATTTTAAATATTATGCTCTAATGTAGATGTCGGTTTTATATCAAAAGACCCTATATATGCTATACTGAACTTGCTGAGCATTTTTTCCGCTCATACTTGTCTGTTTTTAAATTTAACCTCCAATTAGGATTAACTTGCGCTGTTTAGCCGCGTAATTCGAGGAAGTAGAGAAGAAGCTCTTAGAAGGTGGTTGGTCCAGGGTTTGCGGGCTAATGTAAGTTCTGTTATGAAAAGTTGTTTATATTATATTATATTATAATTGTGTTATTTTATAGTTGGGCCTAGTATACTTCTTTTCGAAGTTATACTAGCGGGTTAGTATTGAATTGGAATTTGTTGAAAAGAGTTTTAAAAGGAAGTGAAAAATTATTTGTGGAATTTGAAATTCTTGTTTCTAGAACTGTAACCTTAAAAGATCTTGGATTAGTTGGGGTCATAGATGTTAAATATTTTTCGCTGACATTTGTATATTTATTAAACAAGTTATTTTGGATTGAGGTTTCATCGTGACGACCAAATCCTTTAACCCCAGATTTAGGGGCGTTACAATAAGAAAGGGAATGAGTGATAGAGCCCTGCTATCACAAGAAAGGAAGAAGAAGTTAGCCCATATGTAAACATTGGAGATGACATCAAGAGTTTAACCGGTAAGATGACAGGAAGAAAATCTAGAATTTGTCATCCTGATGAGAAGCCAGTCTACAGTGCAGACTAGGAATGAATGAAGAATCTTAAATGGACCTTCGTTAAAAGAAATGCTAACTTTGGAAGAGTTTTATGGAATGCTAATATGGTCAGAGAAAAATGAATGAAGCTGAAGAGGTTAAAGCTGAAGCAAGTCATGAGGACAATTGCATAAATATTAAAATTCCAAGGTATGTCAAGCCTTTAAAGAAGAATCACATCAGCAACTGAGTCAAACAAACTTCACCTATGCTTTTTCTTGATTAGCATAGGGGGAACATCAGACTCAGGGGGAGCTTCTCATGATGACTGGAGGTTATCATGACGTGCTATTTTTAAGAAGCTTGGAAACTATAACTACATTTAAGAGATGACTTCTTGTAAAAGCTATTAGTTGAATCATTAGTAGAAGTACCACTTCTTATTGTAGCAATGAAAGAATTAGGATGAGAAAAACCTCCCTGCCTTTATCTCTCTTCCTATTTGACCAAAGCAAAATCCTGAGCAAAAATTGGAAATAGAACCATCATTAGTATTTATCCTCTTGTTGTTGCAAACTTATCATTCAAGCCCATTATAAACTAAAGAAGTCTTTTCATATGTTCTCTATCCTCCCGAAGCTTGTGAGATTCACATTTGTAACCAGTTTTGCAACAAAATATTGGCTCAAGAGCAGTGTATTCGTCCCAAAGGTTCTTCATCTTATGGTAATAATTTTCAACAATTTTATCACCTTTCTTTAAGTCATGAAGATCTTTCAGCACTTGATACACACGATATCCATTAAGATTAGAAAATTGTTTATTTAATTCTTCCCAAACCTCATGAGCAGTGTTAACAAAATCCATGCCATTGCTAATTTCATTAGGCACAATGTTAAAATTCCTACTAATAATCATGTCATTGACTTTGTCCCGTTGAGTTTGTAAAGGAGAAAAATCATCAGGTTCTGGTATAGATCCATTGATTATACCTAGTTTGTTCTTAGACGATTAGGCAATAGAAATAGATCATTTTGATAGACCATAATGCTCAGTACCGGTAAATTTTTTTGAGATTAAAATCAGGCTAGGATGATCGATATTTTGCAAGAATAACATATGATTAATGGAATTGAAAGACTCAGTATTAGCCGTATCAGTAGTCTCTTCAACAAAAGGTATATGATTAACTGTATTTTCTGTATCTGTGATATTATTAGCAACAAGTCGTGCATAGATTCTTTCCATTAGTAACAAACCAGAAGTTCACAAAATCGAGAAGATAAAAGTAACAAAATTGAAAAGTAATAAAAATAAAAGATCACAAAACTACAATTCTATGAAGAACAATGCTCTTCAAACAACAATTAATCATAAAAAATTATCAATCTCACAAAAAATGATCACACTACACCATATATGAGCTTCTGTAACAACTAAAAAGTGTTGAAAAATCAGGAAAAGTGTTACTGAAAGGTGGGAAAAGGGCTATGATAATACTGTGACAAAAAATGGTGGCGTTGCTAAAATCAGCGCTGGCATAGGGGTCTAGGATAACACTTTTTAAGTTTTAGTAACATGAGGTAAAAGTGTAATTGTGCCTCTCTATGATCACACTTTTTCTATTTTTAGTAATATATGAAAAACTGTTGGCATAGACCTATGATAGCACCATTGTCTTTTTTATAACATCAAGACATGTGTTACCAAGAATGTACGGTAACACCAATTACATTATAAAATGTGTTACCATTATTTTTTTAATCAACGAATATATTTTTGGATTCATTTTTTTAAAATTAATAAATACAATTTGATATCCACCAATATTTCATGTAAGAAAGGAAACAAATGAGTTTCCCATTAAAATCTTTAAAGACATTACATAAATATGAATCGACGGTCTAATCCATCATATATACAAACATCTATACTCCAGGATAATTATGAAAATCTAATACACAAACCAAAGAGCTAACTTAACTTTTGTTCAAACATGGGAAGCTCTCGACACTTGCTCGAGTTTTCTCGATTTTTGCGTCGTCCTCATCTGCAATTTGATGTTTTATAATTGCAATTTTTGCGTCGTCCTCATTTGCAATTTGATGTTTTATAATTGCAAGGATTTTTTCTCATGCTATAATTTGGCCATCTCTTCCTCCTATTATGTGATATAAGAAACATGTATACAATTATAAGAACTTTAGAATAAGAGGTATAAGAAACAACATACTACAAAGAAAAATACCAAACTGCTGCAAAAGTGGATGTAAGTGTCTAATTATCAATGTTATAAGCTAAATTGATTTTGCGGCAAAGAAGGTAAATGTTAAAATATAAGAAAATTGGTTGCAATGATCCATCTTATTTTCCAATCTGGTGTTGCATAGCTCCGACAATACTGAATCAAAAAATTTAGAATGTACAACTGAAGATTTTATTATCCATATTTGGGTTCGTTTTTCTTTCTATAGTATTTTGACATGAACATGATAATTTTTATCTCAGCAATAAGATAAAGTAAGTTGGTAAACTCATTCCAGCAAGTCACATTCAAGTAGTCCAAAATATATGTATATATCCAAGCAATGGATAAGTTACATGTAACTTTGTTTTACCTCGACTGGCGGTGTGGAACACTCGACAGTCAAATATGGTTACAGTCACTTGACACTTAATTTTTTTCTAAACCTCCAACTGAACACATAATCATTAATGCTAACACTAAGTTAATTTCAAAACTCCCAGACTTACATATGCAGCGAAACACCATTTACACCTCTTAGCCCCAATCAAAATCTTAAAATAATATATAAATTATAAATAAGAAACAATTACAGTGAAGTGAAGAGCAGATAATTACATAGGAAAGTAACACATCGAATGTTGCTCGTCCATGATGTAATGTGCTTTCTCCTCTCTCCTGCAATATTTGTGACATGACTTAACTTATTAATATGGTATCACATATCATCAGTTATTTAACTTTATAGTTAAAGTATATAAAATAAATAAATATGCAACAACTTGTCCAAATTCTGCACAAATATACAACATATTATTTGTAAAGTAAGTATAAAAACTTCCAAAACATGGCACCAAGAGAGAAACATATAATATATAAAACTGAGAACTAGCAAGAAAATCATTCCCATTAGTATCCGTAATATAAAATTGAGAACTATAAACCAAAAAAGGATCTTAGATGCGATCATACTACTTAATATATAACAGAGATAATTAAGGATTACAAATTAGGCACCTTGATGAATATATTTCCTAATCCACTCTAACGAATATTAGGATCACGATAAGAGTACATAACCCGAATTGATTTTCCATTCACTGAAGTAAAGTTCAAAACATCTATTACCCTTTCCAATGTACATAATTAATAAAAAGAGTATCAATATTTAAAAACCAGGATATACGATGAATGGCTATTGCATAACTTAAACTGCACTCACCTATGTCTACAAGTACCATACACTTTTTGACTAGTTCATGGTGTCATGTATACTCGAATACACCCATGAACTGCCTTTTGAACTTATATTATCCTCCAGATAGTTTTATCTCCATGATTATAATTTAAATTAATGAAAATAAACTACTTCAATATGACAACATTAGTGACCCTCAGTAGTAATGTAGGAGGGTCAGAATCAAACTTGGCATACAAAATATAATGTGATATTATATGTATGGGAAGTCGGTAGAGGACATGATTTTAAACAAGCTACTATAAGTGAGGTCGTGCATAGATTCAATCAAACAGAGCCTGAAGGTACAAAACTTGCATTGTTTCTTTCTTTTGTATTAACGAACGTCATATTAATAATCTAAAATCGTTACTTTATAATGTCAAGTACAATGATTTATAACAAATTAATCTCTAATTATTATCTAAAGGAATACTAAACTTGATTACCAGCACCATCATACAATCTACCTCTCCACTAGCTAAGACTTTAATATGTATATCATGCATATACCACGTTGTCAAACAAAGGGTAAAAAACTAACAAAAGAATATATAGTAAAATTGATCTGAAAAATTTGATAGATTCCAACAAGGGAGAATAAAAACAATACCAAGACAAGAAAACTTACATGGGAAGTAAATTAAGACTTCTACGGATGATTATCAGTGCTTTAAAATATCAGGTTGTTGCTTCACATTTAAAAAAATGAGTTTAACGGAGTGTACCAACCTTCATTGCTTTTGTATCTAAAGTTAGGCCTCCTTAATCAATCCTAAGTGCACCAATATAAATTAGGCGACAACAAACTGCAGGTAGATATCACATTGACTTAAAAGGCAGAACAATGCGCATTATAACGCTCAAAAGTCAGGGGAAGTTCTATATTATGTACATTTGGAATCTCTGGACAAGTAAAGTCTAAGTCTTAATTTACATTGCTTTACTAAATTGAGCACTAAATCAAACCATAGCGAGCTTCTTAATTATATATGTTATGCATAGGAAAATTACATGGTTTTTTTATAATCTTCTCCTACGGCTTCAACATAATTTGTCAATATGCAACCTGAACGACAAGAATAATTTCAGATTCACAAAATAAGGTAGATACTAACATGGTCATATATATTATCTATACATACTTGAACTATTTAAACTTCTCCACCCGAAATCTGTAAAGGAGTTACGGCTTCGTGTGGGTTCTTCATTTTGAGGTGCAATAAGTTAGGAATCGAGAAATACAAAGAATGATTAACCTGGAAAAGGATGAAAATTTGTACCAAGAAGAAGTAACAACTCTGCATTTATAAGGAATATGTTGTAGACTTGATGATAACATACCAAGAACATTTTAAGTAGATAAGTTAAATGATTTTGTAGCTTTCAACGGATGATCATATTATTTATCCGTTGAAAGAGTAGTTTATTTGAATAATTTATTAACACATTCTGTATACTAGATTAGCTGGGGGATTTGGGACTTTTAGTTATTTCTAAGTCATGTTGACTACTAGGAAGATATACAAAATAGGTGGACTAATTGTATATAGAAGATGCCTTGTAATTTTGTATAAGTGAAAGAATATCAATTGCTATGGAAACTACTCCAACTGCTAATCTACAAAACTTCAACGGATGACCCTATAAAGCTTGATTGATAATTCAGAATACTTTCAACGGATGAGCTAGTCAAGTTTCAATGGATAACTAATGAAGTTTTAATGAATAACTCCTATGAAGCCTCCACGGATGATCAACCAAAAAGAGCAGTTGAAAGGGACTGACAATGACTTGACAGTCACATGGGTTGATTGTATACAAAAGGAATATGGCACATGGAATCAGGATTTAGAAGAAAATGAGGCATTTTCATTTTAATGCAAAACAGGGACGTTCAAAGATGCAGTATCTAACTCGATTGCATTGGATAGATAAATGAAGAAATATGTGATTGGACCTAGATTATAGGTTTTATGCTTTGTCTTATTTTCAGATGTAGCTTGGTAATATATAAACCAAGAGTAGCAAGTGTTTAGTTTTAAGAATTACATTTTGATTTAGAACTACAGGGCAAGAAAGTTGTATCATTAGTCTCTCAAGTTTTAAGTTTGTAAACACTTGTAAGCAGCTGTGTGCTATTTGCATCACAAAGATTTCTTCACATTCATATATATCTCTGGTGGAAATATCAATTCACCAGAATGATTTTAAACACATTTTTATTTAATTTTTGTTCTTGAATACTATCTTTGTTTATCCGCTCTCAAGCATATTCAAATACAGATATATAATTAGTAAGAAGTTTTTCAGAAGTTCAAAAAGTAACCAGAATTCTATTAAACCCCCTTCTGTAATTCTGTTGATAGATTGTTAGGGAATAACCATTGGTATCAGAGCAAGCTCTTGACATACAAAGAGTTTAAAGATCAAGCAATCTAAAAACATGAGTAAAAAGAATGTTGGAGTGAAGATCTCAATTCTGGAAAAATACAACTATCATCACTGGAAAGTGAAAATGCACCTTCATCTACTCTCTCAAGATAAAAGATATGTTGATTGCATAGAGAAATGACCTTATGTTCCTCGCAGGGCTGCAACAGATGTTGAGAGAGCTGTTAGAAATGAGCAAACAGTCCCAAACATAATGGAAAGATGAAGATATTGAACAAGTTCATAAAGACAAAAAGGCCATGAATATTATGTTCAATGGTCTTAATGGAGTTATGTTTGACAATCTTATTAACTACAATACTGATAAGGAAATTTGGGACCAAATTCAAGTGCTATGTGTGGGAACTGAGCAAGGCAGAGAAAATAAGATGGAACTTCTCATACAACAATATGAACATTTTCACTTTAAAGATGGAGAGTCACTGAGTGACATTTTCAATAGATTTCAAAAACTACTGAATGGTTTAAAGTTTTATGGGAGGATCTACCAAACTAAAGATTCAAATATGAAATTCCTGAGGTCTCTACCAAAAGAATGGAAGTCAATGACAGCCTCTCTCAGAAATTCTCAAGAGTACAAAGAGTTTACTCTGGAGAGACTATATTGTATCTCAAGGGAAATGAAGAAATAAGGGTGGATCTATTGCATTAGTAGCTTAATAAGAGAGAGGAAAAATTTCAAGGTTGAAGTTTTTGAATCTGCACCAAACACAAGTGTTTTTGAAGGCAAGGGCAAAGGGTTGGTAGTTGAAGATGAGTACTGCACAAGCCAGGATGAAATGGATGATATTGATGAGCATTTGGCTTTACCGTCAAAGAGGTTTGCCAAAATCAAATTCAAGAGAAACTTTGGAGCTGCAAAATCCAACAGGAACATGGTTGATAATGTTAAATTCAAATGTTTCAAATGTGGGATGAATGGTCACTTTGCCAATGAATGCAGAAAGCCTAGCTCAGAAAAGAGAAAGTTTGAGCCTGTGGATTATAAGAAAAATTATTTTGAATTGCTCAAACAAAAGGAAAAGTCTTTTATCACTCAACAAAGTGACTGGGTAGCTGATGGTGAGGATATAGATGAAGACATGAATTATGTCAACCTAGCTCTAATGGCCAAGTCAGATGAGACATAAGTCAGTTCATCAAGCAATCAAGTAATCATCACAAACCTAGCACACCTTTCTAAAGATGAATGCAATGGTGCTATAAATGATATGTCTACTGAATTGTATCACTTGCGTGTCACTCTAAAATCATTCACTAAAGAAAATAATAGAATGAAAGAGAATAATGTGTTTTTGAGTGATAGAATGCTGTGTTAGAAACTCAATTCATTGAGTTTGAGAAATTAAAAATAGCGTGTAAGATTGCCAAGGATGAACTAATTGAATCTTTGAAGAAAAAATAGATTTTGAAAAAGCAGCTTGAACTTGAGCAAGAAGTGATCAAGGCCTGGAAATCATCAAGGGATGTGAGTGCCCAAATTGCCAAAGTTCAAGGGATTGAGTCTTTCTGTGAAGAAGACTGGAAAAAGAGCGAGAAGAAACTGGACCAAGACTTGGTTGATGGTCTTTAGCGGATGTTTAATCAACGGATGGTGAAAATTATCCGTCGAAAGACAAAGCTCATCCATTGAAAGTTGATTCTCATCCATTGATTTAGAAAAAGACCATTAGCAAAGGAAAAGTAGCAAAGCTCAATGAGAAGTATGGTTTAGTAACCAAGCACTTTATTCAAGGAGAATCAAACAAAGTCAAATATACCAACAAAGTGAATGTAGGGCATCTGTCAATGAAGCAGTTGAGTGATAGATTGAAGAAGATTGAGGTCAAGGAAGATTCAAAAAGGAAAACACAATAACTACATACTTGATAAGTATGCACCTAGAAAAACATGTATTAAGTGTGGTAGTGTTAATAATTTTTCTACTAATTGCAAGTCTGTGATATATGCACCCATGTATGCACCTCCATCTTCGCCTAACATGCCCATATTACCCCGGCATGCTTTACCTATTATGCATGCACAAAATTTATTTGCACATTATGTTAATATGCCATTTGCACACAATCCTTATTATGTTGTATTTAATATACCCCAAACGTTATTTAGCATTCCTTACCGGAATAACATGTTTGCACAATATTTGCTATACCATGTTAATTCCAATGTGCTTGATAATTATATAACTGATCAAGGGTTTCAAAGTCCCACTCCTAAGACAAAGGTTGATTTACAGTCACCTAAGTCTAATGATGGAAATACTAAGAAGCCTAAAAAGAGGCTAACAAGGTTGGACCCAAGGAAACTTTTGGGTACCAAAATCAACTTGATTTGGTTTTGATGTGTGTAAGGACACAAAAAGAATCTTTGGTATCTAGATAGTGGTTACTCAAGGCACATGACTGGAAATTCTACCATGCTTATTGAGTTTAAGAAGAGAGCTGACCCAAGCATTACCTTTGGAGATGATAGCAAAGGATATACTTTGGGATATGGATTGATTTCAAGAGAGAATGTCATCATTGAAGAAGTTGCTCTAGTTGATGGACTCAAACATAATCTTTTGAGTGTCAATCAACTATGTGATAAAGGAAACTCTGTTACTTTCACAACTGAAGCATGGGTTGTTACCTGCAAGGAAAACAACAAAGTGGTCCTTACTGGAGTGAGGAAAGGAAATGTGTACCTAGCTGATTTCAGTTCAACAAATACAGATTCTATTACTTGTCTTTTCAGCAAAGCAAGTCAAGATAAAAGTTTTCTATGGCACAAGAAGCTGTCCTATATGAAATTAAAGACCATGAATTCTTTTCAAATTGGTTAGGAAAGACCTTGTTAGAGGCCTCAAGTTGAGTTCTCAAAAGATGGACTGTACGGTGCTTGTCAGAATGGAAAATAAGTGAAAGCATCATTCAAAAGGAAGCTTGAATCAACAATTGATGAACCTCTACAACTACTGCACATGGATTTGTTTGGACCAGTTAATGTATTGTCAATCTCAAAGAAGAAGTATTGCCTAGTGATTGTGGATGATTTTTCAAAGATCTCATGGACATATTTTCTAGGATCCAAAGATGAAGCTAGTGAAATCATTATCAATCATATAAGGCAAGTCAACAATCATCCTGATCCCAAAGTAAGAAGAATCATGAGTGACAATGAAACTGAGTTCAAGAATTCTACCATAAGGTTTATTTGTGAAGAAAATAGAATCATGCACGAGTTCCCAACTGTAAGGACACCATAACAAAATGAAGTGGTTGAGAAAAAGAATAGATCATTGATTTAAGTAGCTAGAATAATGATAGAAGAATCAAAGTTACCAACTAATTTTTGGGCTGAGGCTATCAACACTACATGATAAACTCTGAATATTTCTTTGATCAATTAATCCAAATGCATGACTCCCTATCAACTGTTCAAGAATAGAAAGCCAACACTGAACTTTCTTCATATCTTTGGATGCAAGTGTTATATTCTAAGGAATCAAACTGATCAACATGGAAAGTTTGATGCCAAAGCTGATGAAGGTATATTTGTTGGATATGATATTGGAAAAGCATATAGAGTCTACAATCTAAGAAACAACATTGTAATGGAATATGTACATGTTGTGTTTGATGATAAAACGATTGAAGGACTAACAGATGACAAGGTTTCCATGAAAGTCTCAAATTTGACAATATTGAGATATATTATAATGAAAGTGATCTAGAAATAATGACAAAAGAATATTCAAAATTATCTTCAAATAAAGGAACAACAGTTGATGCATAAAGTGTTGCATCCGTTGAAAGACAAAGTACTGCATCCATTGAGAGACACATTACATCATCCGTTGAAAGGCATAATTCAGCATCAGTTAAAAATAACTCTAGATCATTTTTTGACGGAACCCCATCTTCAAATCAAAGATCCACAAACTCAGGGGGAGTGTCAGCTAGTCAACACTCAGTTACACATCAAGACACTAATGAGGCCACTTCATCTAGAGTAAATCTACCACCTCAAAGAAAATGGACAAGAGATCACCCATTTGAACTGATCATTGGTGATGCAACATCTAGAGTGCAAACAAGAAAATCAACTCAAGATGAATGTCTGTATAGCATCTTTCTATCACAGGAAGAAAATCAACTCTACTAAGCTCATACTATCTTACAACTATGATGGTCAACCTAGGCCTCACTCATAAGTGTCCTAAAACTAAAGGTTAAGTGATTGTGCTCATTATAGTGATTTCAGGATGACACCAATGGGTTTTTGAGTACAATTTAAAGCCTTACACTTCAAGTTTACCTCCCAAACTTTTACACTAGACTCTTCTGATCATAAGGCAACTCCCAAACTTTGTGTGGCTCAAGGGCCTAGCTTGGGCCTACCTGGGCCTAAGCTTAAAGTCCAATGTTCCCATGTTTTCTGGACAGAAAAGTGTCTTAATTTGCACTAACTTATGACACATGATTCTAACTCAATTCCTATGAAATATGGCTGGAAAAACTCCTCTATAACTCCCTCTAACTAGGGATAACCAAGGCCTAGTGAGGGCCTACCCATGACATGGTCAAAACTCCTCATTTCTAAGTTGTAACAAAACTGTCCCCTGCTGGATAGATTTAATGTTTTCACTCATGCACCTAACCAAACAACCTACAAACATCTAATCAACACCTGAAATCTATAGTATATTCCTAGGTATAACTTCTGGTGTCTTGGGCCTCAAAGTGCATTACCATGACAAGGTCAAATCTCACTCTAAACCTTATGGAACCAAACTGAAATTCTGCAGAATCTAATGTACCCCTTTTCACCATGTTTCCCACTTGACAAACCAAACCAAACATCAACCAAAACTCAAACCAAACCCCAACTAAGGCAATCTACTGAACTAACACTCCCACACACAACAATGGCTTAGTGGAGATCATCCTTACCTAAGGTGCAATATAGAAAAACAATAGTTAACACAATATACTAATTAAAGTCATCTCAAATTCGAAAGTAACACTTAAATCCTTCAAATATATACGAATCAAAAACACATAACAAGGAGCACAAATTATATGTGATATCTTAACTCAACTGAAATTAGAGATTATTAACAAAAATCAAACCAAATGATTAAGAACTTTAAAAAATCATGAGTTAAATTTATGCATGCATTCTTTCCAGTTTACAAGCCAAAAACAATATGGTTTCCAAAATAATTTCATCATAAAATCAGCATGCAAGCCTAGAATTAACTATAACTAAATGATCACTTAGCATGCAAAGGGTTTTATCAAGTTTTTACTTCCAAAACCAAGCTATCATCACATAAACATTCAAGATCAATAAAACAACAAAGAAACACCATTAAGAACCATTCATTCGGCTCCCTTATGGTCATGGCCGAATGAAATGGAAGGGAAATGACCATATAAGCAAGAGTTTCACTCTTATGACTTGGCATTCACCATTCCTTGTAGTTCTCTTCATAATACAACCTTAAATCCATGAGGATCAAGATTATATTTTGAGTTCTAGTTAAAATTATGACATGCAAGATCGAAATATAAACTTTTCACCCTAAACTCTTAGGATTATATATGAACAAAATATAGGGAGTAAGATTACTTGAATAGAAGATAGATATTTGAGTGAAAAATGAAGAAAAGAAGGGGGCTTCGGCTATGGGAAGGCCGAGAGGGAGGGAGGAGAGGGAGGAGAGAGTGAGGTGAGGGTGTGGAGTGTGGAGTGAAGTGAAATGATTATGACCACTTGTATTTGATTTCTATGTTTTTGATTTGACTAAAAAAATGAGCGGAATTGAGAATTGACAAGAGTAACCTTCAAGCAAACTTGTGCCATTTTTCATGCAAGGGTAGTGATGTAATTTGGCTAATAAAATGAGAGGTAGTGGGGTGAGAGTTTCCAAGTTTGCCCCTCACTTATGCTTGGGAGAAATTTGCATGCATAGCTAAGTAATTTGCAAATTAAAAATCAACTAATTTATATAATATAATTTCTATAAATATAAATACACCTCCATAAATCATAAAATATATGCCATAAAATAGCTTATAATTTTAGAAATTTAATGATATAAGATTTGAAAATTTATTGTTAAAAGATTTTAAAATCGATTTTTCATATAAAAGAAGTACTTTTGATTATCATTTAAAAATACTAAATGATAAAATTTTCCTTTCAAATTTTTTTATATAAACTAATACATTAAACACTTAATTTATAGGCACTCAACATATAGATCATCCACATTTATAATTTATCATAATTTAAATCTCAATTATAAACACACAATTATAGGGTTTAGAAATACCGGTTGTAACATCCTCTCCCCCTTAAAAGATTATGTCCTCAGAATCTAGGAGAATAAGTGATGATACCGGTTATGCATATCCGACTCTAGTTCCCACGTTGACTCTTCAACCTTGGGATTCCTCCAAAGTACTCTTACCAACTTGACCAACTTATTTCTAGATTCTTCTCTTTCCAGTCGAGTATTTTGACAAGTTGCTCCACAAATGACAGGTCTGCCTGAATCTCTATAGGTTCATACTCTATCACATGGTTGGCATCAGGATTATACTTCTTAAGTAATGACACATGAAACACATTATGCACATGCTGATACTGAGGCGGCAAAGCTAATTCATAGGCCACCTTTCCTATTTGACTCAAAAACTTCAAAAGGACCAATATATCTAGGTGCTAACTTACCTTTCTTGCCAAATCTAGACAATCTTTTCCTTGGTGATACTTTCAGCAATACGGCTTCACCTACTTGGAATCTGATATCCTTCTGTGCCGGGTATGCATACTTTCTTTGCCTATCTTGAGCAGCAAGTAATCTCTTCTGAATCAATTTGACTATCTCATGTATTTGTTGCACCAATTCCGGGCCTAGAATCTTTTTTCTCCCACTTCATCCCAGTTGGTTGGTGATCTGCACTTCCGTCCGTATAAAGCTTCGTATGGTGGCATGCCAATACTGGTGTGATAGCTGTTGTTATAGGAGAATTCTACCAATGGTAAGTGGTCATCCCAACTTCCCGTAAAATCAATCGCACAGCTACGCAACATGTCTTCAATTATTTGAATTGTCCTCTCACTTTGACCGTCAGTCTGCGGATGATACGCTGTACTCATGTTTAACTTTATGCCAAGACTTTCTTGAAATTACTTCCAGAACTCGAGTTAAATCAGGGATCTCTGTCTGAAACTATCGATAGGGCATGCCATGTCTTAATACAATTTCACGTACATATAGATGGACCAATCTGTCCAATGAAGACCTCTCATTAATCGGAAGAAAATGTGCCGACTTCGTAAGGCGATCAACTATAATCCATATAGCGTCATGTCCGGATTTCGTTCGTGGTAATCCTACTATAAAGTCCATGGTAATGTTTTCTCACTTCCATTCTGGAATCTTTAAGGACTGAATTAATCCGCCTGGTCTTTGATGTTCTGCCTTCACCTTCTGATAAGTATAGCACTTTGCAACCCATTCTGCTACTTCTCGCTTCATATTTGGCCACCAAAAGTTGTGCTTCAAGTCCTGGTACATCTTGGTGCTTCCCGGGTGGATTGAAAATCTAGAGTTATGAGCTTCTTGCAATGTCTCATTCTTTAATTTAGTCACATGGGGAATCCAAATTCTTGAAGAAAACCTTAGTATACCTTGTTCATCCCTTTGAGTACAAATCTCTTCTCCGGTCAGTTGATTATTCTCCTGTTTCATCACATCTTCCTGACGTTTCTTTATCTTTTCCATTAATGTTTGCTGAAAAGTCATAGTATGACAAATCTCTTCGACTTTTCCGCATCCACAAAGTTCTAATTCAAATCTCTTAATTTCTTCAGATAATTCCATTGGTATTGCTACAATATTCAACCTCTCCTTCCTACTTAAAGCATCAGCTACCATGTTCGCTTTTCCCGGATGATAATTTATTGAGCAATCATAGTCCTTAATCAATACCAACCATATCCTTTGCCTCATGTTGAGCTCTTTCTGAGTGAAAATATACTTTAAACTCTTATGATCCGTGTAGATCTCACACCTTTCTCCGTAAAGGTAATGTCTCCAAATCTTAAGTGCAAATACTATAGCTGCTAAATCCAAGTCACGTGTAGGATACTTCAATTCATGTGGTTTTAGTTGTCTCGACGCATACGCAATCACCTTGTTATGTTGCATTAGCACACACCCCAGATCCTTGTGTGAAGCATCCCTGAAAATCACAAAGTCTCCTGGATTGTCTGGTAATACTAACACTGGAGCTGTAACTAACCTCTACTTCAATTGTTGAAAACTATCTTCACATTATGCATTCCATTCAAATTTATGATTCTTCCTGGTCAACTTAGTCAATGGCGTGACGATTTTCGAGAAATCTTTAACAAACCTTCTATAATACCCCGCCAATCCTAGAAAACTTCGCACTTCCATAGGTGTCTTTGGTCTCTCCCAATTCATATCTGCCTCAATCTTTGCCGGATCCACTTTGACTCCTTCACTTCCAATAACATGTCCCAAAAATTGAACTTCCTTTAACCAGAACTCACACTTGGAAAACTTGGCATACAACTTCTCTTGTCGGAGTATCTCCAATGCTATCCATAGATGTTGCATGTGTTCTTCTTTTGACTTTGAGTATATAAGAATATCATCAATGAATACCACTACAAACTTGTCCAAAAACTTTTTAAATACCCGGTTCATCAAATCCATAAATGCTGCAGGAGCATTAGTCAGCCCAAAAGGCATTACTAAGAATTCATAATGTCCATATCTTGTCCTGAATGCTGTCTTCGGGATGTCTTCTTCTTTGATCTTTAGTTGATGGTATCCTGATCTCAAATCAATCTTGGAAAAGCACTTAGCTCCTTTCAGCTGATCAAATAAATCATCTATTCTTGGTAGCGGGTAACAGTTCTTAATCATCATCTTGTTCAGCTCTGGATAGTCTATACATAACCTCATGCTTCCATCCTTCTTCTTTACAAACAGAACAGGTGCTCCCCATGGCGACGTACTTGGCCGTATCACTCTTTTGTCCAACAATTCTTATAGTTGGCTCGCCAACTCTTTCATTTCTGTTGGTGCCATTCTATAAGGTGCCTTTGAAACTAGTTCCGTTCCTGGAGCAAGGTTGATCTCAAACTCGATTTGTCGATCGGGCGGTAAACCTGGTAGTTCATCTGGAAACACATTTGGAAATTCGTTGACTTCGGGAATATCTTCCATGCTGAGGCTATTCCTTTCTGAATCCACTACATAGGCTAGGAACAATTCGTAACCATTCCTAAGCAATTTCTTAGCCTGGACGATTATAAGAAACAATCTCTCTTGCCTCTGACCTTTAAATACCACTTCTCTCCATTCTCCGTCCTTAAATACACTTTCTTAGATTTACAATCTATCTGAGCGTTATTCTCTCCTAACCAATCCATGCCTAAGATTATGTCAAACTCCCCTAACTTGAAAAGTATCAAGTCTGCTGAAAATTTATGCCCCGAAATATCAATCTCGCACTTAGGACATAATTGACTTACATGAATCTTCTCTTGGTTCACAATTACCACATCTATTACCTCATTCAGGGTCATTTTATCACATCTAAGTTTATCACCGAAAGTTTCTGATATAAAAGATCTAGTAGCTCCAGAATCAATCAATACCTTAGCTTCAACATTAATAAAAGTTTACCTGCTATCACCTCAGAATTCTGAACAACATCCTTCATCTTTAGATCAAATGTCCTTGTTGTTGCTTGTGGAGTTTCTGTAGACGGTGGAGGTAATGCCAATACCTCAGCTGGCATATGAGCACTAGTACTTGCCACGTTCATCAAAGCCTCGACTGGTCCAGTTGACTTGCATTCCCTAGCTATGTGTCAAGCCTTTCCACACTTGTAGCATGTAACTCCCGGCTTCGGTATCTCACACTCGTTAGCCAAGTGCCCCTTCTAGTTGCATCTGTAGCATGTCATGTTCAGCTTATTACACACTCCTGGATGTCTTTTTCCACAATGCTTGCATTATGGTCTCTGAAATCTATTTTCTCCAACTTGTCCTTGGCTTGACTGGTTGTTCCCCTTAGTATCTTGTCTCTTATTCAAATTTCCCTTCTTCTGAAAATTTCCTCCTTTGTGGAATCCAATCCTTTTCACACTCCTGTCTTGTGAGCTTCCGGCTTCAGACTTCTCTCCATAAAATGGAACCTTTCTCTTCTTGTTATCCTTTTCTTTCCTTGATTGCATCCCATTACTCTCAATCAGAGTAGCTTTCTATACTACTCCAACATAAGTATCAAGCTCAAACATATCCACTCTATCTCTTATCCAAGGCTCTAATCCTTGTTGGAATCTTTTTGCTTTCTCTTCCTCAATGTTGGTATACTTAGTCACAAACCTTGACAGCTCCGTAAACTTCTTCTCGTACTCCAATACAGACATACTTCCTTGCTTCAATTCAAGAAATTTAAGCTCCATCTAATTCTGCATGTACTTTGGGTAATACTTTTCCTGGAATAACCTCTTAAACCTTTGCCAAGAAACCGGCTGATTTGCCTCCATAGCTTTCACTGAATCCCACCAATAGATGACTTCCCCTTTCAGAAAGTAAGTAGCATATGGCGTCTTCTGATCTTCTCCTAACTGAACCAATTCAAAAGCTCTTTCCATTTCCCTAATCCATGTATTAGCTATTACCGGATCAGTGGTATCATGAAATGCACGTGGATTCACATTCTGAAAAGCTTTAAAAGTGACAGTTTGTCGAGGTGGTACTGGCGGATCAGGTGGTTGGTGTGATTCACGGTTATCTTGGTTTTCAAATTGTTATTGAAGAGTTCTTTATTGTTGAGCTATAGAATTTGGTTACTGTTGTAAGGTTTCCAGTAATCGAGGAATATTAGGATCTGTGGTGGAAGTTGTTGTCGGGTTCTTCTTTTTAGGTGGCATGATCCTGAAATAAAAGTTATATCAAAACAGGTATGGACAATACATAAAATTTTAAGGTTAAGGTGTCACAAGTCATTTATATTCATTCAATCGGGTTTCAAATTAAATAATAAGGATGGTGCATATAAAGGCATGAGAACAATTGAAATCAAATAGAACGATAATGCATAATTATTGAAATTAAGGTCAAGGTACATCAAGATCGGAATAGATTTTGAACCTAGGGATAACATGCTTAATTAAAGGAAAACAATAGGGAATTCTACAAAGTCTAGCAATACAACGACATGAGAAGTAGATAATGGAAAGAACTAAGGCTCCGCTCCATCAGATCGGGGTCCGGTAGTCTTCTCCTCACGAAGCGTCTGCAAAATACTCTAGAGCTTGTCCGCAACCATCTGGATAGTATACTGGCTGGTACGGTCTCGGTGCGATGGCATCTCATCAAGCTTAGTGTTAACATACTGAACCAAGGTCTCAAGTCTCACATTCATCTGCTCCTTAGGCTTTCCTCCATAATTTTAGTTGTCCGGATACACGTTCTTCAATCGCTCTAACAGTCGATCGTACTTGCCCTAAAGCAATTGTGTTGGACGGTTCAGAGGATGATGAGGAATGCGCCCTTTGCTGCCAAACAATGCATATATATATATAAGAGAATTATTAGCGGATGACTCGAATAACCTATACCTACACTCTCATATAATAATATAAACCTATATACATATATAACCTATTTGGGTTGTCCAGGGACTCTAAACCATAGCTCTGATACCAAAACCTGTCACACCCCAACTTTAACAATAGATATTATACAAATCAGTACAATAGTTAACAAAAGGAAATAAATACATCTGAATCCAAGATCTTACAGTTTAGGGTTTGGAACAACCCAATACTATTAACTATTAAAACCTGATTTTTAATATCGAGTCCTCACATAAAACGATCATTTATTATACCTGAGCTCGAACATACGAATCGGCATCACAAGTCTTACGCGCTGTCTGCTTGAATCTAACCATATCTGCTAGCTGTAATATCAGGGTGAAAGCAAGTAGTGAGCCGAATGCTCAACAAGCGCTATAATATACATAAACAAGAATAAAAGAATAACAATGGAAATGAAAGATTCAACAATATAGTATCAAGAGATAAACTTTCAGGGTGATGGCATCTTTTCTTGTAATAAAACAATTCAAAACCATTTCTTTATCAAAAACCATTTTATGACGCTACGGATTATAGCCGGTGATCAGCCGCGAAGTAATCCCAAACCTCGCTGGGTTCTAGAACATTAATGGGATCCCTAGGCAACCTTTAAGCCTACAAATTAAGAGTGGAAAGGACTTGCATCTCAGTCCAGATCCACTATTTAAAGAAAATATTTATCCCCCTTTGGAACTGAAAATCCACTTTATAACTTTTTCATTTTAAAAAAAATTATTTGATGCCAAGTGACTGTTAAACTATTAAACAATGAACATCTTTATCAAGGGTTCTAGATCAACTTTAAAGCCATGATCAACTAGAATGATACCTTATCAAATGGAATCGCAAAGTTTCTATTCACAAGAAATCTGACAATGAGGTTTCACAGGGTTGTTGGATAGTATAAAGGAACTCAGTCAAAC
This sequence comes from Apium graveolens, assembly GCF_009905375.1. Lineage (NCBI taxonomy): Eukaryota > Viridiplantae > Streptophyta > Magnoliopsida > Apiales > Apiaceae > Apium > Apium graveolens. Next base: position 82,463,467 of record NC_133647.1, read on the forward strand.
TAGGTTCAAGGTAATGGTTCCAGATAAGACATAGGGATTAAAATATAAAGAAGGTGAGCATCAGTTCAAAGTATAACAGTGTATCATCTTTTAGGGGTAAGGATAGGGTTATCAAGCAATCATGAACAATATTTAAGGAATAACTGACTTTTAGGTATCAAGATAAGGTTACTGAGTATAACTTGCATAGGGTTCAACATCATGATTACTTTGGTATACTAGCATGGTATGACTCTTGATTTACTTGCATAGAAATCTTCAAGTAAAGTTAAACTACTTGCAATAAATACTTGAGGGTTCATGGCACTTGCATTTAATACGAAAGATAGATTTGGAACCACTTGGATCATATATATCAAGGTGAATTAGAATACTCGCATCATATATAAAAACTGGGTTATCACACACTTGCAGTGTAAACAAAAAGGTAGGTTGAAACACTTGCCTTGAGAAAGGCTTGACTTAACTGGCAGGTGGGAGAAACTGGAGCTTCACTCGAATTTAATGGAAAGCTTACCCTCGTCTCGAGAGCCTACACAAAATAATAATAACCTCATTATAATATATACTCACTAACTCGACCTGATTATAAACTGAAATTACGCATATTGGCAATTAGGCCTATATACACATACACGCTTACAATTACCTTATAAGTATAATAGTTCACATAGACACATATGCTCACATAGCACATTTAAGTACATAATAATATATCCACACACTATATTGCATCACTAATCTTGGATGATCTCACTCCACTTGCTCACGCCACTTAGTTATGCTAAACTAGCCAAAACTCTTAATATCGACCTCATAACTCGAAGTGCATTTTCTAAACCATCAAGTTCTTATGGACCCTGACTTAGGCCTTACAATATAATTACCTCATAATATCTTACAATTATGATGGTCAACCTAGGCCTCACTCATAAGTATTTTAAAACTAAAGGTTAAGTGATTGTGCCGATTATAGTGATTTCAGGATGACACCAATGGGTTTTTGAGTACAATTGACACCGTTACACTTCAAGTTTACCTCCCAAACTTTTACACTAGACTCTTATGATCATACGGCAAATCCCAAACTTGTAGTGGCTCAAGGGCCTAGCTTGGGCCTACCTGGGCCTAAGCTTAAAGTCCAATGTTCCCCTATTTTCTGGACAGAAAAGTGTCCTGATTTGCACTAACTTATGACACATGATTCTAACTCAATTCCTATAAAATATGGCTGGAAAAACTCCTCTGTCACTCCCTCTAACTAGGGATTACATAGGCCTAGTGAGGGCCTACACATGACATGGTCAAAACTCCTCATTTTTAAGTTGTAACAAAACTGTCCCCCGCTGGACAGATTTAATGTTTTCACTCGTGCACCTAACCAAACAACCTACAAACCTCTAATCAACACCTGAAATCTAAAGTATATTCCTAGTTCTAACTTCTGGTGTCTTGGGCCTCAAAGTGAATTACCATGACAAGGTCAAATCAAACTCTAAACCTTATGGAACCAAACTGAAATTCTGCAGAATCTAATGTACCCCTTTTCACCATGATTCCCACTTGACAAACCAAACCAAACATCAACCAAAACTCAAACCAAACCCCAACCAAGGCAATCTAATGAACTAGCACTCCCACACACAATAATGGCTTAGTGGAGATCATCCTTACCTAAGGTGCAATATAGCAAAACAAGAGTTAACACAATATACTAATTACAAGTCATCTCAGATTCGAAAGTAACACTTAAATCCTTCAAATATATACGAATCAAAAACACATAACAAGGAGCACAAATCATATTTGATATCTTAACTCAACTGAAATTAGAGATTATTAACAAAAATCAAACCAAATGATCTAGAACTTTCAAAAATCATGAGTTGAATCTATGCATGCATGCTTTTGAGTTTACAAGCCAAAAACAATATGGTTTCCAAAATATTTCATCATAAATCAACATGCAAGCCTACCATTAACTATAACTAAATGATCACTTAGCATGCAAAGGGTTTTATGAAGTTTTTACTTCCAAAACCAAGCTATCATCACATAAACATTCAAGATCAACAAAGCAACAAAGAAACACCATTAAGAACCATTCATTCGGCTTTCTTATGGTCATGGCTGAATGAAATGGAAGGGAAATGACCATATAAGAAAGAGTTTCACTCTCATGACTTGGCATTCACCATTCCTTGTAGTTTTCTCAATAATACAACCTTAAATCCATGAGGATCAAGATTATATTTTGAGTTCTAGTTAAAACTATGACATGCAAGATCAAAACATAAACATTTCACCCTAAACTCTTAGGATTATATATGAACAAAAGATAGAGAGTAAGATTACTTGAATAAAAGATAGATATTTGAGTGAAAAATGAAGAAAAAAGGGGTGGGGGCTTCGGCTATGGGAAGGCCGAGAGGGAAGAGAAGGAGGAGAGAGTGCGGTGAGGGTGTGGAGTTTGGAGTGAAGTGAAATGATTATGACCACTTGTACTTTATTTCTATGCTTTTGATTTGACTAAAAAAATGAGTGGAATTGAGAATTGACAAGAGTAACCTACAAGCAAACTTGTGCCATTTTCCATGAAAGCGTTGTGATGTAATTTGGCTAATAAAATGAGAGTTAGTAGGGTGAGTGTGGGGCCCTCCAAACCCGGGTCAGAAGTTTGGGGTCCACAACACAAACATAATATATCAACCTGTATAAGAAATATTATGTATAATGACCCTGCTTCACAAAACCACGGATCGCAATAGGTTAAGGTATGAAAACAAGCCATAACCTTAATTAATTACATCGTACCAAATCCCTACTGACTTAAATTACAATTGATAATAAAGTTTTTCTAACAATCGTACTATCTATCCACTGCATGAAGCTCCTGCTAGCTCGATCCAACTCAAACTGGAACCATAGCCCGCACTTTGGACTGAGGAACTTCTCTATCAACCATATCCTTTTTAACTGTAAAAAATATAAAAATTTCGCAAGAGCGAGCTAACTAGCTCAGCAAGTCACAATAACAATAACTGAGGTTAAACAATGATCAAATGAGATGATTCAGAGGAATCAAGGTTCTTTTCAACTAGTCATTAGAATTGGATATTCCTTTTTAAGTTTTGAAAACCAAGGTTAGGCTGCTGATCAGTCAAGCACTAACCCCGAGCGAAGCACACAGTTCTGCTCTTACGAACTGGATCCAAGGCACACATTGGCCTAATTCGATCATGAATCTGGTCTGACCATGAATCTGGTCCACATAAAGAAAACTATCCAATTCTAAATATTAATTCAGTATAATAAACAATATAATTCAATAAGCCAGAGCATAATCAACAGTAATAAAGCATTGGTATAAAAACGTAATGCGATTCATGAGTATCACCAGGGTATATCTGGATGTGTAAAAGGAATGGTTTTCAGTTTGTAAAAGCATCAGGTATTAGTTCAGTAATGATTTTTCAAGGTATAGTTCTTTGATGTTATAAGGATTGGTTGGGGAATAAAAGTTTCAGTGTTTTCAAACAATTTTCTTCCAGTGTTTGGTGTTTGGTAATTAAACATTTGGGGAGTAGTATCATATCTGTGTGGTTTGGTATCTGAGGTATCCATACGATTTAGTCCTTGGGTTTCCGAAATAGTGTATCAACAAAGGATGGTTTGCAAAGAATAAGGCTTACGACTCAAGATCAAGAAAGAATCAGGGTTCAAGTGTAAATAGTTTAAAGCACATACATTATAAAACAGGTGTTATGTTTAATAATAGCAACATGTTATGAAATAGTTCGAAAACATTGGTAATATATCTTGAAGAAAAGTTCAGAAATACTTGCCTTACAGGGCTTTACAACTATTACTGATCAATTCTGAGCCGACTCTGTCACTCAGGCTTTAACGTCCAACCACTAGATCCCATTGGATTTGACTTTGATACTCAGATTTTTCTGTTGAAACTCTACTGAGCTCGTCGACTGACCACTAGGTTATCTTTAGTCCATCGTCCACTTTCAGGTTCCCGACTATAACCTACAGGGTCGAAATACCCTACGTTAGACGTCTAGGTATGCTTGACATATCCTCGATACTAATTCTTACCCAACGATATTCAAACCTGACTCGTAATTATTCATATTATAATAACACAGACAACAATTAGGGTTCACATTCTCGAAATCGATCCAGTGTTCGTTTTTAGAAAATACGTATACTCGTCATTTTACGAAATTAGGGTTACTGTGTTTTGGACAAAACATACAACACAACATACAATCAAGTTCTGTATAAAACATACATATATGTATTTACTTATACTCGCTCGACGTTCCGATAATCCTCGGATACGGTCCCGTATTTACGTAATTCAGTTTCCGAAAATCGGGCAGCGTCTCCTTCGTTTATCAGACTACCCGTCGAATACAATCGACGTCAATTCACCACAACAATCCAATTTTCACAATTCTACAACCATTCTCATACGAAACTAATTACACGACTCATTTTATTTATTTTATAAAAATTAGGACTCAGAATAAATTCATCACCGTCCACCGTCGGCTCGCCGAGGCTCATCGCCGACGGCGGTAAAATTCGTCGGTACCCAATAAATTTCGGGTTTCCACACGAAATTTCACCGATTATTCTAAATATTCTCGCACGAAATATTTTTATATCACTAAATTCACTCATTAATTTCCTGCAGAAAATATATAAAATATAGGAAATTCCCAAATTAATATATACATAATAATTTGGAAATTAAAAGAACCAAGACCAAATAACAATCGGCCCTACAAGTAGGCTTAACTTATCAAGCCCAACATAAAATCACTCACAGAGAAACAAGAACACGGCACAGAACTCGCGCGGCCATGCCGCTGCAACGCCGCCATACCTCTCGGAAAATCCGAGAGGTGGCAACAACAGCAATAACAAGGCTGAACTGTTGCATACATACATAATCTGTAACAATCAAACATCGCAGCCGAACTAAGAAACAAGTCACACGGAAGTAATTAAAACGGAGGAAACGGGACAGTGGCCGGAAAAAAATGGCACCTTAACTTACCAAAACGCGGGGCAACTCGAACAGAGGAAGAAAATATTGAAACATGAGGGAGAGAAGTGAGAGAGATCCCCTGTTTACCCCCCCCCCTTTTTATTTGCTTTCTTTCATTTTAGTTAATCAGCTGAGAACAAGACACGTGTCCCTCAACTGCCACGTATCCCCCCGCCCCAATTTGCCCTACAACTTAATTTTATCTCGCCTTTAATCCTTTTAACGATACAGCTGGTGAATAACTATTAATCAAAATAATCCCAAAATAGTCTTAAAATTTTCTAAATATCCTGAAACTAATAAAGTAAAATTTTCCTAATTTTCAAAACATTTTTTTTGGAACGCGACTCGTACCCGCATTTCACAACTAACGAACCGAGCTGCACTTAAAACGAATTTAGAAAATTACGAAAATAGTTTTAAAAGGTTATAAATATCCCGAAGTTTATAAAAATGCAAATCTTGAAATTTTAAAAAAAATTCTGAAACGTAATTTATACCCTCTTTTATTAATTAAACGAATCGACGCGTGGGTGACACTAACTCCGAAAATTCCCAAAATACTTTTAAAATTCTCAAAATATTCCCAACTTGAATAAATATGAGTTTCATAATTTTCGAAGAATTCTGGAATTAAATACAGATTTTACAATTAAATGTAATCAGAAAATCATATAGAGATAAATAATTGATAAAATATTGATATCTAAATTTTGTAAAATCCCAAAAATAATTATTGAAATTATAGAATTATAAAACTAACTTTAGAGACAATCCAAATATTTACGGATTTAAAACTGTAATAAATCACTTTTAAAAATAAAACTGAACAATATAATTAAATTTTTAACTACACATTCCAATCCTTTACACCAGTAAATCACAGACAAATAGTATATATCAACACACTGCTACCAAAAACCAAGACACATATTTTATTTAATTAATACTTCCACAATTACATATTTAAATAATTCAAAATACACGAGTCATTATATCCTTCCCCCTTAAAAAAATTATGTCCTCAGAATCTGGTCTAACTAAACAAGTGAGGATATTTGTCAAGCATATCTGACCCTAATTTTCAAGTAGACTCTTTTACTCGAGGTTTTTAATATATTCACCATAGATATACACTCATTTCCAAGGACTTGCCTTTAACGATCAAGAATTTGGATCGATCACTATATGCAGAACAAACTTGGACAAGAGCCCATTGGCTCCTAATCAATCACTTAATTCAAATGAGATACTTATCGCTTTAACCATAACAGGCCAAAAATATTACATGTACACACTGTTATGACGGTAACATTAACTCATGAATAACCTTATCTATATTTATCAATACCTCGAATGGTTCACTAATTTTAGGACTTAACCTGTCCCTTCTACTTAAACTTATCCAGTCTATTTCAAGATGAAACTTGTACTAACACTACTGGTCCTATTTCTATATTCATATTTTCTCTCGATACAACTTCGCCTTCTTTCTTTGTCTACTCCGAGCTGCTTCAATCAATATCACTACGCTCTTGGTGTGCCGATTTAACTTAAAATTTGACAATTTTCCTTCTCCCACTTTATTTTAATAGAAATGGGGACCTACACTTGCGTTCACATGAAGCTTGGTAAAGTGGCATTCCAAAGCTGACATCGCTGATAAATGATCATTCCAGTGTTTCCTTAAAACTCAACCTCTCAACATATCTAACATTTCCTGAATTACTTCCGTACTTTGACTCTCCGTTTAAGGATGATAGGTGGTGCTCATTTTCAACTTGGTTTCCAAACATTTAAATATTTCTTACTCTTTTTCATCAGTTAAGGCTGAAAAGTAATCTCATATACTCACGTATTATCACCTTTAAGTATTTGAACTTTAGATTCCACTCTTTCCAATTCGTTTATTAACTCCTCGGTGGTCTTAATTACATCCCATCCTTTCTGTCGTTATAAGGCATCTGTTACCATACGACTTTGCTTAAGTAGTTGTTAATGGATTAATTCAGAATCTTTTGTTAACCTTAGTCGAAATTTCATTCTTGAAGACTCAACGTATAATTGCTTTCCTTCTGATCTTTGGAGAAAAAAAACATTCTTCGAGTAGCTGAGGATGTTATCAATAAATACAGTTTGCTTATCTAAGTACTCCTCATACACCATGATCCTTAATTCCTTATAATCACCTGATACACTAGTTATTTCACATAATATCACTAGAGCTTGCAATGCTCTTAACTCACTTTAATCGTAATCTCTGATATGTTCTCAGGTCGGATCTTAAGTTAATCCCCGAGATATAACATACTTCTTGAATTAGGACTCGTAAGTAATCAATTCTTTATAGGGTCTCACTTCTTTTTATTCGTTGTTTTTTAAACTCCCGATAATCAGTACATACTCTTATACTTTCATTCCTTTTTCTCCCTTAACATCACTGGTACACTTCACGATTCGTTTCTTGTAAAACCACTTCCTGGGTATGCCTTGTCTATTAGGCCTCCAATATTTCGCCTTAATCCTTTGACATGTCCACACTTCCTAATTCATCTTGAAATTTCCTTCTTATACCTGGTTATCACTATTTTTCTTTATATTTCCGTATATCTTGGCATTTCTTCAGTAAATTAAATATTTTATATTGTGAATTCCCTGTGGGATCTCATTTCTTAATCCTTCTACTTATAGCATCCAAGTGCTGGAAGAAAACCTGGGGATATCGTGATCGTTCTCCTCGGCGCATAAATTTCCTCTTACTAACTGTTAACATCGTGACCCATTATCTTTTCTTGACAATTCTGACTAAAAGGTCATACCACCCATCCTTGTTTCCTTTAGATTGTATATCCACTTCCAACTCTAACTTCTGAAATTCCATAGGTAATTCTTTTCAGTGCAGTTTCTATGTTTATTTTCTCCTTTTTGCTTGTCGCTTGCCACTACATTTGCTTTTCCTCGTGAATACATACTTCAACTCTTATGGTCCGTATAGACCTTACACCTTTCTCCATACCTATCATCTTACCCAATCTTTCAAAGCGAATATTATTATTGCTAGTCCCAAATTATGAGTAGGATACTTTTGCTCATAAGGTTTCGGTTGTCTGGATGCATATACAATAACTTGATTGTGCTGCATCAACACACATCCTATTTTCTTATGAGAAGTATCACTATAAACTACCAAATCTCCTTGATATTTTCAAAGTGATAAAGCAGGTGCTGCAACCATTCTTTCATTTAACTTCGCAAAACTTTCTTCACCCTTCTCCACTTCATTAAAACTTCTTGCTTTTCCTGATTAGCTTCGTCAAAGGTATTGCAACTAAAAAATCTTGCACAAATTAATAATAACCATCCCATGGTAAAACTTCTTACTTTTGTTGATGCTTTTGGTCTTTCTTCATTTATAGTAACTTTATTCCCTGTTGGATCCCCTTTTTGCCTTCTCCTCACTGACTATTTATGCTAAGAATTATGCTTCCTTCCATCAAAGCTTTCACCTTGTAAACTTTGCATACAATTTCTTTCTTTTTTGACTTCCCATTTATCATTAAATACCTTGCATGGTTCTCCGTAGACTTTAAGTAACACAACTACAACTTATCCAGATATTCCTTAAAGATTATGTCCATCAAGTTCAGATATTACTAATATATCGGTTAATCCAAATGACAATACTAGAATTTTATAGCAACAATACTTAGTTTTAAAAATTATTCTTGATATGTCCATAGGTTCAATCTCCAATTGATAAAATCCAAAGCTTAAATAATCTTAGAAAATACTCTGCTTCTTTTATCTGATCAAATAAATCATTAGTTCGAGGTAACGGATACTTACTCTTGATAGTAAACTTGTTGAGCTTTCTCTAGTCGATGCATAATCTCATACTTCCATTTTCTTATTAACAATTAGTACCGGTGCACCTTATGGGATACACTAGGTTTAATCGCTTCTTCTTCGAACATCTCTTGCATCTGCTTTGCTAACTTTCTCATTTTAACTGGTGCCATTTTATGTAAGGCCTTGGTCACTGGCTTCGTCTCAGGTGCTAAGTCAATCTCGAGCTTCATTTCTCTTTCTGGAGGAAATGTTGATAACTGATCTGGAAACATACCTTGAAACTCCTTAATTGTTATAAAATCTTCAAATTTTGCTGGCTTCTGACTTTTATTTTTCTCATAATCACCATAATGCTCACATTTTGATCACCGTAATTATCGTTAACAAATTTCTTTACCCTCCTTCTTCCTTTATACCTCATCATATTCTCATTTGACGTCTTCAGGACTATCTCTTCATCACAACGGTTCGTCTGGGCATCACGCTTAAATAGTTGATCCATCCCTTAGAATAATGTCAAATCCTCTTATCTTAAATGATATCGATTTTTCACAACTTATTGCCAGAAATCTCAATTCCACCATTGGTACTCACTTATTTAACAAAATACACGTTCTTTACTTGTTAGTCCTTTGATCCTAATTTTATCAATTCAATAGGGTAATTCATCTCATCAACAAAACCTTGAGAGATAAATAATTAAGTTTCTCTCACATCTTTTAATACTTTAGCGCATAAGGTATTCACCATAATCATCCATGTCATCACGTCCGTATTCTGAATAACATATTTCACAGGAAAATTGCATATTCTCATTTTCGGAGATGTATTCCCTTATTGGAGTAGATTCCCTTGATTCTTAGTACATCCCTGACTGGGTTAGTGATTTGCAATTCTCGCCATATGCCCTTGTTTTTTCCATGCGTGAGAGGTAGATGGAAGTTTGCCCGCTTGGTTCATAATACATTTATTTTTATTTGAAAAACTCTCATAAAGAACGACAGTACAACGAAACAACTAGAAGGATTCATAATTCAACAAAAATTAGAGTTGAAAAGAAAGAAGAAACAAGGATTTGAATATGAATGAGACAACCACATTGGTATTTAAGATGGCCAGTCTTTCAGACCATATGGCATACAACACATGATTAGGTGGCGTCCCACCCGACTCTTCGTCTTTCTGACAAAGTGTCTCACTAGAACACTATTTGTCCCAATCAGAAAGCAAATCTTGAGGGAAACAATTAAATTTGAAAGGAATGCAATATCCTCCTTTTCGATATCATAACAAAGAGTTTATTTAAGAAAAGAGGTGCATACTTATTTAGGAATCAAAAAGGAATATATGTTGTAATATTGAAGACGAGAACGATATCATTGGTCACCATCCACATTTCACTTATATTCATCTTTCGAGCTTGTTCGATCATATCCCAATTGTGTCATATAACAACTTTAGAAAGTACGCTGAAATGCCTTTGCAAATTAAGCATTATGGTAGATTCTCACTTGTTAAGTCTTGCATCTCTAACATCGCACCTACACGTATAATACTTTAAGAATTCAATCATAACGGCGTCCCTACCAGATAACCTCGAGTTTCCTCTTTTCAATTTAGAATAACCCCGAATCATTCAACATAGCGATCCTTTTGTTAATAATATTCTTCTTTTAGAAAAATCTGGAAATTTTCTCAATCTCCTTTAGTCATTCTCAAGCTTCTGTTAGGTCAATGAATTCTTTGAACTTGGATAGTTCTAGTAATTGGATGAGTAATTGCTCCGTACGCTGATTCTGTTAGGAATAATCAACTTCTTCATAATCGCGAATCACTTTGTCCTCTGAATTAATAATACTAAATCTAAAATAAGTATCCTTCCAGGTAATCCGGGTCTTTTGACAAACAAGAAACTCAAGTAGTAAATTGACAACCAATGTTTAAAACTTATTTTATTCAAAAAGGCTTTTAGAAATTTTGTAAGAGAAAATATTTTTCAAAAACTAGTTTAAAATATATATATATTTAAAAATCACAAATCTGATTGTCCTTACTATATGAGTTGGTTGTTGTCTTTCCTTCTCATAACAAGGTACCGAATTAAAGAAACAATCACATAAAGATCCATTTACTTCAATCTACCCTCTCTCCTTTATTGGGTCCATTTGACTTCCTTAATCAACGAAGATTCATTTGTCGTTACATGCTATCTTATTCGTAGCTTCACATCAAGCTTCCATACTGGTAATACTCCTGTTATCAACTATACAATCGATAAGTGGAACAGACTATCCAATAGTCAACAAGTCGGCTAATGTCACATCACCTTGTTAAATTATATATCACATCATTATAACACCATTATCTAACTTCAAGAAATCTCCAGATCCATAATCTCCCCTAACTCTCTCTCTTCAACACTTATATACTCCATTCCACAAGCTAGTCATGGGTGGCCTAATCACTAATAGCTTCTTGTAACCTGGTAACAGCTATCCTCCGGAACACTTGAATACTTTTTTTTTTCTAAACTTCTTCTCACCTTTATTTGTATCTCAATACTCCCCATTTACTGTAACTCCTGAATCCATCCTCATAGGTACAATTACTTCATAGGACATGTTCTAACCTGGGGGTATAGAACAGGGTGTAGGGTAAACTGAAGAGATACACTCACAACCGAATGTTCAGTAAAATAAGAATAAACGGATGAAGGTTCTTAAATAGGTAGTCTCATAACAAGAGGTGGTAGAATAGCGTGGAATAACTAGAAGAGGTGCAACCGTCATAACAGAAGGTAGTATCATTAATATTGATGGAGGAACAAGGTGCAAATCAAATTCAAGAGAAGATGACGATCCTTGAACGGAAAGTTCCAAACGATCAGATGATACAGGGAAATCAGGATCTGCCATTGCCGTTGTCTGGAAATCACGTCGCAAGCTAAGAATCCCGAATTGTAACACGAACCGTGCCAGAGACCTACTATATAGTCGCACTCATCCTCACGACGTCTTATCTTTCTATTTCATAATCCTAATCCTAGCCCTCTACCCAATCCCGACAATCTAGGCTTGTTTCAGTGACTTATAACCTGTAGCTCTGATACCAACCTGTGGCGCCCTCCAAACCCGGGTCAGAAGTTTGGGGTCCACAACATAAACACAATATATCAACCTGTATAAGAAATATTATGTATAATGACCCTGCTTCACAAAACCACGGATCACAACAAGTTAAAGTATGAAAACAAGCCACAACCTTAATTTATTACATCGAACCAAATCCCGACTGACTTAACTTACAATTGATAATAAAGTTTTTTTGATAATCGTACTATCTCTCCACTGCATGAAGCTCCTGCTAGCTTGATCCAACTCAAACTCGAGCCTTAGCCCGCACTTTGGACTGAGGAACTTCTCTATCAACCATATCCTTTTTAACTATAAAATATATAAAAATTTCACAAGAGTGAGCTAACTAGCTCACCAAGTCACAATAACGATAACTGAGGTTAAACAATGATCAAATGTGATGATTCAGAGGAATCAAGGTTCTTTTCAACTAGTAATTATAATTGGATATTCCTTTTTAAGTTTTGAAAACCAAGGTTAGGCTGCTTATCAGTCACGCATTAACCCCGAGCGAAGCACACAGCTCTGCTATTACGAACTGGATCCAAGGCACACATTGGCCTAATTCGACCATGAATTTGGTCTGACAACGAATCTGGTCCACATAAAGAAAACTATCCAATTCTAAAACTATTCAGTATAATAAACAATATAATTCAATAAGCCAGATCATAATCAACAGTAATAAAGCATTGGTATAAAAATGTAATGCGATTCATGAGTATCACCAGGGTATATCTGGATGTGTAAAAGAAACGGTTTTCAGTTTGTAGAAGCATCAGGTATTAGTTCAATAATGATTTTTCTAGGTATAGTTCTTTGATGTTATAAGGATTGGTTGGGGTATAAAAGTTTCTGTGTTTTCAAACAATTTTCTTCCAGTGTTTGGTGTTTGGTAATTAAACATTTGGGGAGTAGTATCATATCTGTGTGGTTTGGTATCTGAGGTATCCATACGATTTAGTCCTTGGGTTTTCGAAATAGTGTATCAACAAAGGATGGTTTGTAAAGAATAAGGATTACGGCTCAAGATCAAGAAAGAATCAGGGTTCAAGGGTAAATAGTTTAAAGCACATGCATTATAAAACAGGAGTTATGTTTAATATAGCAACATGTTATGAAACAGTTCAAAAACATTGGTAATATATCTTGAAGAAAAGTTCAGAAATACTTGCCTTACAGGGCTTTACAATTATTACTGATCAATTCTGAGCAAACTCTGTCACTCAGGCTTTAACGTCCAACCACTAGATCCCATTGGATTTGAATTTGATACTCAAGTTTTTCTGTTGAAACTCTACTGAGCTCGTCGACTGACCACTAGGTTATCTTTAGTTCATCGTCCACTTTCAGGTTCCCGACTATAACCTACAGGGTCGAAATACCCTACGTTAGACGTCTAGGTATGCTTGACATATCCTCGATACTAAATCTTACCCAACGATATTCAAACCCGACTCGTAATTATTCATATTAGAATAACACAGACAACAATTAGGGTTCACATTCTCGAAATTGATCCAGTGTTCATTTTTAGAAAATACGTATACTCGTCATTTTACAAAATTAGGGTTACTGTGTTTTGGACAAAACTTACAACAGAACGTACAATCAGGTTCTGTATAAAACATACATATATGTATTTACTTATACTCGCTCGACGTTCCGATAATCCTCAGATACGCTCCCGTATTTACGTAATTCAGTTTCCGAAAATCGGGCAGCGTCTCCTTCGTTTATCGGACTACCCGTCGAATATAATCGACGTCAATTCACCACAACAATCCAATTTTCACAATTCTAAAACCATTCCCATACGAAACTAATTACCCGACTCATTTTATTTATTTTATAAAAATTAGGACTCAGAATAAATTCATCACCGTCCACCGTCGGCTCGCCGAGGCTCATCGCCGACGGCGGTAAAATTCGTCGGTACCCAATAAATTTCGGGTTTCCACATGAAATTTCACCGATTATTCTAAATATTCTCGCACGAAATATTTTTATATCACTAAATTCACTCATTAATTTCCTGCAGAAAATATATAAAATATAGGAAATTCCCAAATTAATATATACATAATAATTTGGAAATTAAAAGAACCAAGACCAAATAACAATCGGCCCAACAAGTAGGCTCAACTTATCAAGCCCAACAGAAAATCACTCACAGAGAAACAAGAACATGGCGCAGAACTCACGCGGCCATGCCGCTGCAACGCCGCCATAACAATCAAACATCGCATCCGAACTGAGAAATAGGTCACACGGAAGTAATTAAACTGGAGGAAACGGGACAGTGGCCGGAAAAGATATGGGCGTCCGGAAAAAAATGGCACCTTAACTTACCAAAACGCGGGGCAACTCGAACAGAGGAAGAAAATATAGAAACATGAGGGAGAGAAGTGAGAGAGATCCCCTGTTTACCCCCCCCCCCCCTTTTTTTTGCTTTCTTTCATTTTAGTTAATCAGCTGAGAACAAGACACGTGTCCCTCCACTGCCACGTATCCCCCCGCCCCAATTTGCCCTGCATCTTAATTTTATCTCGCCTTTAATCCTTTTAATGATACAGCTGGTGAATAACTATTAATCAAAATAATCCCAAAATAGTCTTAAAATTTTTTAAATATCTTGAAACTAATAAAGTAAAATTTTCCTAATTTTCAAAATATTTTTTTTGGAACGCGACTCGTACCCGCATTTCACAACTAACGAACCGAGCTGCACTTAAAACGAATTCAGAAAATTACGAAAATAGTTTTAAAAGGTTATAAATATCCCGAAGTTTATAAAAATGCAAATCTCGAAATTTTAAAACAATTTCTTAAACACAATTTATACCCTCTTTTATTAATTAAACGAATCGACGCGCAGGTGACACTAACTCCCAAAATACTTTTAAAATTCTCAGAATATTCCCAACTTAAAAAAATATGAGTTTCATAATTTTCGAAGAATTCTGGAATTAAATACAGATTTTACAATTAAATGTAATCAGAAAATCATATAGAGTTAAATAATTGATAAAATATTAATATCTAAATTTTGTAAAATCCCAAAAATAATTATTGAAATTATAGAATTATAAAACTAACTTTAGAGACAATCCAAATATTTACGGATTTAAAACTGTAATAAATCACCTTTAAAAATAAAACTGAACAATATAATTAAATTTTTAACTACACGTTCCAATCCTTTACACCAGTAAATCACAGACAAATAGTATATATCAACACACTGCTACCAAAACCAAGACACATATTTTATTTAATTAATACTTCCACAATTACATATTTAAATAATTCAAAATACACGAGTCGTTATAGTGAGAGATTTCAAGCTTGCCCCTCACTTGTGCTTGGGAGAAATTTGCATGCATGGGCAACTAAGTAATTTTCAAATTAAAAATCAACTAATTTATATAAAATAATTTCTATAAATATAAATACACCTCCATAAATCACAAAATATATGCCATAAAATAGCTTATGATTTTAGAAATTTAATGATATAAGATTTGAAAATTTATTGTTAAAAGATTTTTAAAATCGATTTTTCATATAAAATGAAGTACTTTTGATTATCATTTAAAAATACTAAATGATAAAAATTTCCTTTCAAATTTTTTTATATAAACTAATACATTAAACACTTAATTTATAGGCACTCAACATATAGATCATCCACATTTATAATTTATCATAATTTAAATCTCAATTATAAATACACAATTATAGGGTTTAGAAATACCGGTTGTAACAGGTACCTCTAGTACAAGTTTTGTGGAAAAATTCTATGGTTAAAGAGTCAACCTGGTAACTTGAGAGTGAAATATTAGAAAAGTATCCCCGGTTATTTTTTAGTGAGATTTTGAGGACAGAATCCTATTAAGGGGGAAGGATATAACGCCTGAGAAATTACGCTTGTATTATATCGTATTAATGATAAATTATGTGTTTTAATATGTCATTTATGTGTAATTAGCTATAAAACCCTAACTGCTGAGTGCTATGTCTATTTTGTATTGTCCGGATATTTTCAGGGTATTTTTGAGATATTTTATTTCGTATTTACAATCATCGTATTAAAAGTTATACGACCTGGACTATGATTTTATAGCTTATATTTCAAATAAAATATTTGGCCTTATTTTTCATAGAACGGCTTGTACCATCGCGTTATTCTGAACATTTAGATATTTTATAAATTTTCTCATTTCGCAAAAGTGACTTTTTCGGGCCCCATTGGGTGTTAAAAAACCCACAAAAATCACATTTTTATTTTTATAAAATTATAAGGCTTTCATTTATACCATTTCTTTTCATTTTTGAATTATTCACAATTTTTGAGAATGTTTGGCATATATATTGTATATATTAAATATTTAAAAATTAAAATTTAATACTCAAAAATTATAAAATTGGGGTCCAATTAATTTTAATAGATGTATAATTAGGGCCATAATTTTAATTAGGAGTATTATTTTACCTACTATAACTAGCCTAATTTTTATTTAATTATTATTAAATAATTACAAAAAATCAGAAAAATACACAAATTCTATAAAATTCGGGTCGGGTATTGTAATATCCGGGAAAATTATGTGAATATTATATGTTAAATATATAAATAAATATTATGTGCTTTATAAATTTAAAGTGATTATTGTCATAATATTAGCTGTTATGTGTGTTTCCGTGCGAGCCAGAAAATTTTTCAATTGAATAATAAGTGTTAAAACTGCAATTATATGAATTTATCTGCAATCAGGACGCGTATTTATTAGCGTCTTTATTAAGATACTCGTTTTATTTCATTTTATGCGCGTTTGAATGTATTTTAAGTGTTTTCGGGTTTTTTAGTAATTTAGGGATCGTTTCCCTATTTCAAAAATCAGCGGACCGGGACCCCACCGGGACATCAAATCCTGCAAAATTTGTGTTTGTATTTTATAAAATTATTCGTACTTCAAATACCCTTTATTTTTGTATTTTTGAATTATTCGCAGTTTTCGGGGAATTTTGACATTAATTTTGTATTTTATCATTTTTAAAATTATTCCCCGTAATTATTATTTTGGGGCCTTAATTAATATAATTAGGGGATAAATACACCTTAATTTATTTTGGGTATTAATTTCTATATACATATAAATAGATGATCAGAAATTATTTTATGTATTTTATTTTAATTAAAAATTCAGAAAATAGAAAAAAAAAGAAAATGATATCAAGAACAAGCGGGGGTGAGATTCATTCAAGAACAAAGATTGGATGATATTGGGTGATTCAGGAATCCGCTTGAAAATCTCTGATAACCAACTCAAAGCTCTCATCGAGCCCGTTCTAGTTGAGGTACGGTATCTATAAAAATCACGAATTGAGGTACGGTATCTATAAAAATCGATTTTGGGTTCATGTTCTAGAATTTCATTTTTGAATTTTGATGATTTTCAGTTGATATTGATGTTATAGATAGCTTTAAAACAATCAGGGGAGTCGATTTATATATTTACTTCAATTGTTTAATCCCTGGAATCTTATAACCGAGTTCTTGGGTTTTTACGTTTTTTTATTTTCGATTTTTGGATTTGTTGTTAATTTTATGATGTTTGTAAGATTGTGAATAGTTTGGGTGTGAATTTAACGTCGTTTTGATACCAAAATTATCGATTTTGGTTTAGGTTTGAAGGAGTTGGGATTTTGGGTTGTGGTCGCCGGAATTCAACCGGTTTTTGGCTGGGGAATGATTTTCTGGGATCGTTTGGGGTTGGGGACGGTTGAATCATACTCTTGGAGAATCACAGAATGTTTTGGTGTTAAAAACGGAAGGAAACGTTGCTGTTTTGATGGCTGTAGGACTCGCCGGAGTTGGCCGAATGTTTGACCGGATTCTGGAATTTTCCAGAAACCGGCGAAACGCCGGTCACCTTCTTCGTCCTCCGGCGAAAGTCCGTTCCCCAGGCCCGCCGTTTGATCCAGCGAAGAAGAAGACTGCATTCTAAAATCTGTTTTTATTACTTTCTTTTTTCTTTTATTTTAAAATTCATTTTCTTGTTTTTTTAAAAATTATTTATTTAATTTCAAAAAAAATCAATTACTTATTATTTATAATTTTAAAAATTATTTTATTAATTATTTTAATTTCCTAAAATTATTTCTTTTATTATTTTCAAAAATCTAATTTGATTTAATTATTTATAATTCATTTTAGTTAATTATTTATTAATTTAATTAATTGATTAAAAATTATTTAATCAATTAGTTTTATTTATAAATGATTAAATAAATATAAATTATTTATAATTAATTCAAATAATTCCTAAAAATTATTTTTTCAACCTTTAAAAATTATATTTTGGTATTTAAAAGTTAATTAATATTATTATTAATTGATTTAATTATATTTATGTCTTATTTTATTCATAATAAATAAATCGTTCGTCCGTTAATACGAAACGAACGCGTACAGACTCAGAAAAATATTACGCTTTCAATAAAAATACTTTTAAGTCCTAATTTCTTTTGTATTGCAATGATATTTGATTTGTGTATCAGTTTGAGTCGGTATTTGATCGGTAAATGCTAATATTGACCTGATTTTAATTCTGAACGCACTGAGACATATCTTTAAACGATCTGACTTATGTGTTACATGAAATATGTGATGATATGATATATAAATGGCATGATTACATGTTATATGATATGAATGCTATCTGTTTACAGTTTAAAATGCCATTCTTAGTTATAAACGATTGGGTAGATGTCAAGACGTATAGTTACGTCGATTGAGTTTGGTTCTGTCAATTAAGATAGTCCTTTTGATTATAGAATCGAGTAGTGAGGAGTGCGGTCAAGTGTTAGAAGGAGATAGTAGCCAGAAGCTATAAGTCAGAGTAATAGTAAGAAGTTATTGAGCATACCAGGCAAGTACCCTAACTTCACTTATCGTTCAAGTGACGTTTATTTCGAATCATATTATGCAAGTATTTATATCTTCACTTATCATTCAAGTGATATTGACTCTGAATTTTATTCTTTCAATTTCTCTACTATTCTAAGTTCAGAATAGTTAAATGTTTTTACATTTTGCTACAACTTACTCTATACAGTGAAGCTATGAATTGAGATTAGCGAATAACTAATTATTCTGGTTATTTCGCCATTGGTTGTTGAGATAACTCTGGACCATGAGAAATGGGGAGTTATGTGGTTAAGGATGTCATTTGATTCGACTCATTTGATGGAAAATTGTTTTTTATGGGTTGGATAGTTGCGTAAGAGGCCGTGGCGGCGATC
This sequence comes from Apium graveolens, assembly GCF_009905375.1. Lineage (NCBI taxonomy): Eukaryota > Viridiplantae > Streptophyta > Magnoliopsida > Apiales > Apiaceae > Apium > Apium graveolens. The sequence continues at coordinate 82,482,826 of NC_133647.1, forward strand.
CAGCGTGAGCTATGTGTTATACAAGATATAACACCTTGTTAGGCCGATATGTGCCTTGGGTACCTTTTGTTTAGTTGGATATGTTTCGGCATACCGGTGTTGCTCCGCGGCTGATCACCGGCGGCAACACACCGTCGTTCGAGGATTCCAATTCCAAAATAAAATATATTGCAAATGTTGTTTATTATCAAATATATATCAATTTTGATATTGTTCAGGTATTGCGGTTTGGTTTTGTTCATCAGATATATTGTTGTTATTGTTCCAAATCATAAGTTATTTACTGCTTGCTAAGCATTTCTTTCGCTCATACTTATTTCATATCCTGATTCTTTCAGCTAGGCCAGGGCAAGCTTGAGTTCTAGGTCTGACTAGAAGTTGTGTGCTTGTAGATAGTTGGTGTGTTTTCCAGGTAGACAGTTTGGGACGCTTAACTAGTCTGGAGGTTTGTAATAAAACTTGAATAATCTATAAAACTGATTAGACATTTGGTTTGTAATAACAGTTGGTTTGTATTAGTGCTTGTTCCATACTATAACCTGTGATCGATCCAGTTACATGCAAGGGGTCATATTTATTATATTATTATGCTGTGATTAATTTATTATGGTTTGTTGGGTAGTGACCCCCAAATCTAGACCCCGGGTTTGGAGGGCGTCACAAGTATTCTAGGGTCGGGTTGAACAATCAAGCAGTGATTTTGGACTGATTTCTGCATCAAATCGATCGATATGAGTATCAAAATTGATCCCCTTAATCTGTTCTTTCGATTGCTGGTGTTAATTTCATGTTTTAATTCATTGTTTTCAATTTTAATTTCTAGGGTTTATACTCGATTTGGTACTTTTTGATCCTAGGGTTATTAGGATGATTTGATGATTGATATAGCTTCGTATGATGATTTACAGTCGATTCATGGTGTTTAATTGAATGAACGATTCCTAGATAGTGATATTTGATTTCAAGGGTTTATGTTCAATTTGTAGTTTACACGTTTTTGATTTTGGTGAATATTTGGTTCCTTAGATGTTAGGGTTTTGATTATACAGTTCACAAGTTTTGATTTGAGCTATTAAAATCAAAGTTTCATGTACGAATGAAGAAAATCGATACTTGGCTGGAGTTTATGTTGGTTTGATCGGAGATTGATATTCAGGGATGATTCTGGTGACTGAGCGGTGTGTTTGTGTTGTTGAAGTGGTTTGCAATCGATCCCAGTCAAGAAGCAGACCAAATGATATTGATTTTGGCCTGAAAATGGGCCACCGAAATCTGCTCCGGTGACCGGATTCTGGGCAAAATCCGGCGTGTTCTTCACGACCTGGATTTTGACCCGTTTGACCCGTGTATTGACCCATATTTGATCCGTTTTTGTCAGAGATGGTTTTCTGACAAGTGTTTCTGAGAAATTATTTTTATTTTTATTTTTATTAATTATAAAATCAGTTTTTATTTATTTTATAAATTGATTAATTAATTGATTTATATTATAAATAATTCTAAAATATTTTCAAAAAATCAGAATTACTTATTTCTTTAATTATTTATTATTTATTTATTATTTATTTATTATTTATTAATTATTTAAAAATGATTAATTATTTTGATAATTACTTAAATAATTTTCAATAAATTATAATAAATTTATTTTAATTCCAAAAATTATATAAAAATCATTTTTAATTTTAATTTTTCCCAAATAATTGTCTGAAAATATTTTAGGGTTCAATAATTAGTAATAATTATTTATATTGAATAATTAATTAATTTATCTGTATTTATCGAATAATAATTGAACCGTTTATCCGATTCGAGTGAAACGAAAGCCCTTTGACTCAGAAAAATGATATGTTTTCATTAAAAATAGTTTTAAATCCTAATTAATTTTAGAAACTAGTTGACTTTCGATATTTAAATACTTGTAAGCCTTATTGCATATAGGGACGAGCCCAATAAATTCCGAAAAATAGGAAACGAGTCAGATATTGTTCGGTTAAGCGAATAGCGAGTCAATTTTGATAATAAAAATTATTCTGAATCTAGAATGACTATGTGACTTATGTGCTTATATGAATTATATTGTTAGTGGAGTCTTATCTGCTAATAATTAGTATACAGATTAGTAATACACGTATGTGTAGAGGATAAGGGCTATGTGAAATCGGTTTGAGACGCGATTGAGATATGGGATGACTAAATAAGTCTATTTCTTTGATAGATGCGAAACCAACAAGGAGAGTCGAGCCAGAGATGGACGACGGTGAAGTACTTGGAGTAGATCGCGTGAAAGGCAAGTTTTTATCCTATTCTAATTTCAGAATAGTGAAATTACTTCAGATTCTTATCGCAATTGCACACTTATGATACCTGTTTACAAACACTGATACATAATTATTATTCTTTAATTCATATTTCATTTTGATTCCTGATTCTTCCTTTTTTGTTAGATCCTCTATTCATATTCCAATAGTTATACACACATATTGATATATTCTGGTGTTGGAATATATTAAAGAATACCGATTGTTCCGGTTGCTCCTCTATGGACTGGATAGTGACGATTGGGATAAGGTTTACACTTGATCCTAAGGACCGGGACATAACCGGATCCTTGAGATGGGTCGTAGAGCCTGGGTACCTGAATGGATCTATTAAGATATAGATTTGCACTGTATCATGGCTGATCAGCAGGATATAGGTGCGAACTTGTGTTCAGTTTAGTTCATTTTTTATTCGCCGATAATCGCCTTCGTTATTTTCTCGCGAGGTTATATCTTGCAGATGTAACCAAATTACTGGTTCATTTAACTTATTATAGCCCTGAATATATATTACGAACTTGTTGAGCAACTTATGGCTCACCCCTATCTTGTTGTTATTCACCTTATTATTTTCAGTTAAGAAGGAAAATGAAACCTATCAGGACTCGAGTGGTAAAGAAGCGAGTCAAGCCGCGAGACCCTCTCATACCCAAGGTGTTAATCCCAATCCAGAAAGAAAGCTTTGAGTGGCCTGAGCAGGTGTAGTGTAGATAGTTAATAATGTGTTTGAATAAATGAGAAAATTACTTTAAAACTAGTTAGACAATGGTTTGTAATAAAGAGAGTTTGTAAGATTTTAAATTTGGTTCGTAATAAAGTTAGATAGTGGTTCTTGTTTTCATACTTCAACCTAAAAAGATCATGGTTAGTGTTGAAGGGGTTAATATTTATATATATATATATATGCTTAATTATCATACAGGTTATTCAGTTGGTGATGTGCTAGTAACCCCAAGACTTATACCCCGGGTCTGGAGAGCGTTACAGACTGGATGGTTACAATAAGGGCCAGAGATGACTGAACCCATAGGCCGGGATGGACCGGACCCTTGTTTATTGGGTCATTGTTCCTGGGTACCCGAAAGGATCTATACAGGTAGGTTTAGATCTGCACTATATCCTGACTGATCAGGAGGGTATGAGTGTGAATGTTGGTTCTAGTTCCGATATAATTTATTATTGATCGCCATTAACGACATTCCTTATTGAAAAGTTCTATGATGATAAAATCGGTCAAAGACCTGATTCGAGAGATGAATGAGGGAATCACTCGTTGCTTTTAATTTATGGTGAAGGGCTAATAAAGGCCAATGTTTTTGTTGGGAATATGTTGTGAACTTGATGATTACATTAACAAAACACCTTAGTAGATTTAACTTAGTGAAAAATGTAGCACTCGACGGATGATCAAATATATTCCCGACGGATGACTCAATATAGTCCCAACAGATGATGATTTGACATCCATTGAGTGAGTAGCTTATGTAACAATAAGTATTGTAACACATTTCTGTGAACAACTTTGTATAGATCATGTAGTAGCATATGAGTCATATTAACTATTATTAGATATGCAGAATAGGTTGATTAATTGTATATATAAGATATCTTGTAATTCTGCATAAGTGAAATGAAGTCAAGTGCCAAATAGCTACCCGGCGGATGAACAACAAAGCTATCCGATGGATAATCAACAAGGCAACCCGACGGATGACAAGCATGTACCCGACAAATGATCAATTCAAATATCTGTTTATAGTGACAACACGGTCACATGCGTTGGGTGTTTACAAAAGGAATGTGGGAGCCTGTTTAACAGGAAATGAAGAACAAATAAGCATTACCAATTTCATGCAAGCCAAGAAGATTTTCAAAGATGCTGGAATAGAGTAGTGAATCAGCATGGAGTTTGACTTGATAGTTTTTGTTTTATTATCCTGTCTTATTACCATGTAAACTTGGTGATATATAAACCAAGTGTAGCTAGTGAAACAAATAACTAAGCAAACACTTTTAAAAGAGAAATAGAAAAGGCTGTAACTGTTAAGAATTTCTCTGTAGTTTGTTTGTTCACTTGTAAAGCAGCTGTGAGACAATTTGTTCTTCACAAAGTTCTTCAATTGATATATATATATATATATATCTGGCGGATACTTTCAAATCCACCAGAAAGTTTTAAAAGTTTATGTTTTTATTACTTTGTGTTTTTAATTTACTTAACTTGTTATTCCGCACCTTGCAAATCAAAACACTTATATATATAGTTTGAGTTAGAACCTTTTACAGTTCAAGAAAAAGAAAAGTTTATTAGAATTACATTCAACCCCCCCCCCTTCTGTAATTCTTGCTGCATTGTTAGGGACTAACAATTGGTATCAGAGCAAGCTCTTGAAGCACAAAGAGTTTAAAGATCACAACAAATAGCAAGATGAACAAGAAGGATGTTAGAGTCAAGATTCCTTTTCTGGAAAAAGATAATTACCATCACTGGAAGGTAAATATGCATCTTCATTTAATTTCTCAAGATGAGGCCTATGTTGATTGCATATGAGAGGTCCTCATGTACCAATGAGAGCTGCAACTGGAAATGAGTCATCAGTTCCCAAGCCAAGGCATGAATGGTTAGATCCTGATATTGAACAAGTCAGGAAAGACAAGAAGGCCATGAATATTTTATTCAATGGAGTTGATGGTGACATGTTTGACAACATCATCAATTGCAAGACAGCCAAGGAGGTTTGGGACACCATTCAAATAATTTGTGATGGCACTGAACAAGTTAGAGAAAACAAGATGCAGTTACTAATTCAGCAATATGAGCATTTCCACTGTGAAGAAGGTGAAACTCTCATTGATATCTTTAGTAAATTTCAAAAGCTACTAAATGCTCTGAAACTACATGGAAGAGTCTACCAAACAAAAGATTCTAACCTCAAATTCCTGAGATCCCTTCCAAAAGAATGGAAACCAATGACAGTCTCCTTGAGAAATTCACAAGAATACAAGGAGTTTACACTAGAGAGACTGTATGGCATTCTAAAGACTTATGAGCTTGAAATAGAGCAAGATGAAAGAATGGAGAAAGGGAGAAAGAAAGGAGGGTCCATTGTACTGGTTGTTGAGTTAAAGAAAGAGAAGGAGATGAAGATAGAAGATGTTAAGTCTACTTCAAAGGTCTGTGAAAACAAGGGCAAGGGGCTGGTAACAGAAAATGAAGATTCTGTGAGCCAAGATGATATGGATGACATTGATGAACATCTTGCATTTCTTTCTAGAAGATTTTCCAAGATCAAGTTCAAGAAGAACTTTGGAGCAGCTAATCCAAATAGAAACATGGTGGATAAATCAAAATTCAAGTGTTTCAAATGTGGCTTGGAAGGGCACTTTGCCAGTGAGTGTAGAAAGTCAGATTCCATCAAGCAGAAGTTCGAGCCTGTGGATTATAAACAGAAGTATTTTGAGTTGCTCAAACAAAAGAAAAGGGCTTTCATTACACAAGAAAATGACTGGGTAGCAGATGGTCTGGATGAGGATGAGGATGTCAGCTATGGCAATCTAGCCCTAATGGCCAAGTCTGATGAAACAGAGACAAGTTCTTCAAGTAATCAGGTAATCACCACTAACCTTGCACATTTATCTAAAGTTGAATGTAATGATGAAATAAATGACGTGTACAGAATTATATCATTTGCGTGTTACACATAAGTCACTCACTAAGGAAAATCCTAAAATCAAAGAAAACAATTTGTTTTTAAGTGAGAGGAATAATGTGCTAGAGTCTCAGTTTATTGAATTTGAAAAACTGAGAATAGAATGTAAGATTGCTAAGGAGGAATTAACTGAGTCCTTGAAGAAAGAAGAAATTTTGAAGAAGCAGCTTGATCGTGAACAAGAGGTGATTAAGGCATGGAAATCATCTAGAGATGTCCATGCTCAAATCACCAAAGTTCAAGGTATTGAGTCCTTCTGTGATGCAGCCTGGAAAAAGAGTAAAGAGAAGATGGAATCCAATTTGGTTGAAGGATTGCTAACAGATGTAGACTCGACGGATGATGAGAGTCATCCGTCGGATAATCAAAAAGATTATCCGTCGAGTGACATAAATTCTCATCCATCGGCTGTGAGCAAACCTATGAGTAAAGCCAAACTTGCCAAGTTAAATGAAAAATATGGATCAGTTTCCAAAAACTTTATTTCAGGAGAATCTAGTCAAGTGAAGAAGGAGAAGAAAGTGAATGTTGGCCATCTGTCCATCAAGCAATTGAATGACAAACTAGAAAAGATTGAGGTTAAAACAGAGGCTTAAAAGAAAAACAATAGAAATGGGAAAGTAGGGATTAACAAACATAACAACTACACACCAGATAAGTATGCTCCTAGAAAAATATGTGTTAAGTGTGGTAGTGTTAATCATCTGCCTGTTAATTGTAAACTTTCCATGCCTACTTCCATGACTGTACCATCCTCTTTTCCCAACATGAGTGCTATGCCTTTGAATGCTATGTCTACACAGAATATGAATGCACAATTTGCTAATATTCCATTTGCACCTAATCCTTATTATGTTGCATTTAGTATGCCTCAAATGCCATTTAGCACGCCCTACTGGAATAACATGTTTACAAATAGCATGTCATTTCCTGTCAATCAAAATGTGCATGATAATTCTATTTTAATGAATGGTTTTAAATGTCCAACTCTGATGACTAAGGATGAATCTGATATCCCCAAGTCAAATGAGATCAAACCTAAGAAACAAAAGAAGAAAGCTAACAAGGCTGAACCCAAGGAAACTTGGGTACTAAAATCAACTTGATTTGAATTTAATGTGTGCAGGGGAACAGAAAGAATCTGTGGTACTTGGATAGTGGTTGTTCAAGACATATGACTAGAGATTCTACCCTGCTCATAGAGTTCAAGGAAAAAGCTGGCCCAAATATTACTTTTGGAGATGACAGCAAGGGTTATACTGTGGGATATGGCTTGATTTCAAAAGGCAATGTCATCATTGAGGAGGTTGCCTTAGTGGATGGTCTCAAGCACAATTTGCTGAGTATCAACCAACTTTGTGACAAAGGCAATTTAGTAACCTTCAATTCAGAAGCCTGTTTTGTGACAAACAAGAGGAGCAACAAAGTGGTTTTCACTGGAGTGAGAAAAGGAAATGTGTACCTAGCTGACTTCAACTCATCAAATGCAGAATCTGTTACTTGTCTTCTCAGTAAAGCAAGTCAAGATAAAAGTTGGCTATGGCAGAAGAAGCTATCCCATCTAAACTTCAAGACCATGAATGAGCTTGTAAAGAAAGAACTAGTTAGAGGTATTCCTCAAGTAGAGTTTTCTAAGGATGGACTGTGTGATGCTTGCCAAAAGGGAAAGAAAATCAAAGCATCATTCAGGAAGAAACTTAATTTAACAATTGAAGAACCTTTGCAAATGCTATACATGGATTTGTTTGGACTAGTCAATATGTTGTCCATCTTAAGGAAAAGATTTTTCCTAGTCATTGTAAATGATTTCTCAAAGTTCTCTTGGACATATTTCCTAAAGTCTAAAGATGAGGCTAGTGAAATCATCATCAATCACATAAGGCAAGTCAACAATCATCCTGATTTCGAAGTTAGAAGAATCAGGAGTGACAATGGAACTGAGTTCAAGAATTCTGTCATAAGAGCATTTTGTGAAGAGAATGGGACTATGCATGAGTTTTCAGCAGCAAGAACTCCACAACAAAATGGAGTAGTAGAAAGAAAGAACAGATCACTTATTGAAGCTGCAAGGACAATGCTTGAAGAATCAAAGTTACCAACATACTTCTGGGCTGAAGCTGTAAATACTGCATGCTACACTCAGAATATTTCTTTGGTTAATCAAGAAAAATGCATGACTCCATACCAATTGTTCAAGAACAAGAAGCCAACTCTAAATTTTCTTCATGTCTTTGGCTGCAAATGTTATATCTTGAGAAATGAAACTGATCAAAATGGAAAGTTTGATGCTAAAGCAAATGAAGGAATTTTTGTTGGATATGCTGTTGGTAAAGCATACAGAGTCTACAATCTAAGAACCAACATTGTTATGGAATCAATACATGTTGTGTTTGATGATAAAAAGATTGAAGGACTACAAGATGGAGAATACCATGAGAGCCTCAAATTTGACAATGTGGAGATGGTTAGTGATGAAAGTGATCAAGAAACTACAACTAAGGATAGTGCAAAAAATCTACAACCAATGAAGCTAATAACTTAACATCCATCGAGTTACAAAATCCTTCATCCGTCAACAGACAATCTGCATCATCCATCGGGAGACAGTCAGCTTCATCCATCGAAACTCAAAATACACCATCCGTCAGGTCATCAAAAGAAGCAGAAAGTTAGAATAGATTACTTACATAAAGTTCCCATTTCTCAAATCATAGATTCACAAACTCAGGGGGAGTTTCTAATAATCAAAACTCAATCACACATCAAGACAACAATGAGGCCTCTTCATCTAGAGCTAATCTACCTCAACAAAGAAAATGGACAAAGGATCACCCATTTGAGCTCATCATTGGTGATGTATCCTCTAGAGTTCAAACAAGGAGAACAACTCAAGAAGAATGTCCATATAGCAGTTTTCTATCTAAGGAAGAACCAAAGAAGGTAGAATAAGCTTTGTTAGATCCTGATTGGATTTTAGCTATGCAGGAGGAGCTAAACCATTTTGAAAGGAACAATGTTTGGAAGCTGGTACCCAAGCCTAAAGGAAAGAATCCAATAGACACCAAATGGGTATTCAGAAACAAGATGGATGAAAATGGTATAGTAGTCAGGAATAAAGCTAGATTGGTTGCTAAGGGTTATTGTCAACAAGAAGGAATAGATTTTGATGAAACCTTTGCTCCTGTTACAAGACTTGAAGCCATCAGAATCTTCTTAGCCTATGCAGCCCATGCCAATTTCTAGGTCTATCAAATGGATGTCAAGAGTGCTTTTCTAAATGGAGATTTGGAGGAGGAAGTCTATGTCAGTCAGCCTCCTGGTTTTGAAGACCCAAATCTACCTGGTCATGTATACTATCTTTTGAAAGCACTCTATGTGTAACAACCCCAAATTCGGGGTCGGGGATTCGGGTTGTCACGAGTTCCATTTCCCTTAATAATACTTAACCTTAACAATCAACCAACTGCTGCGTACTGTGACCCCACAATATACACACACACCACAAGTTATAGTCTCAGAGATGAATACCAAAAATAACACAAGTCATTTTATTCCACAATTATAAACCATTTCACCTCAAAAGGGTTTCTGAATAAATTTACATTTCTTTGCCATTATTATAATTGATAAAGATACATAAGTCTGGTACATCAAAAGTTGAAAGCCTAGCTTATTGGTAATTCCTACCTCAGCTACAGCGGCATCAACGCCTACAGGAAACTGCAGAACGTTTCCTATCCACTCGCGAATTGGGAGCTTGGTCCTGTTCATCTTGTCTATCTGATGTTGTGTGATGAAAGAAGAAAGCAAGGGTGAGCAACAAGCCCACCGAAATAATATGTATAATAATGAACAATATATGAGCATTCTCATAGTACTCATGAAAGTTTTGGTCAAGAAGAAATGAACCAAGCTGATATCTTAACGCGACCAAGTCGCAAAATATTCTGTATATATATACATATACTTTTCACAATCTTTGAAATCCTCTGACATGTATAATATACACAGAGTTCCAGTTTATAACTGTATAAAAATATCGTTGCAAGGTGATCTCATATATCTAACCTTGTCTCAACGTTTTTCTGAAAATCTTTGACATGCACAAGATAATCATTTACTAGATATAAGTTTAAGAGATGAAGTTACAAGATACTCCAATATACTTATATCTTTTCCGAATACTACTTGAACTACCACCGTTCAATGTATAAATAGTTCCTCCCATAGATTAAGCTACAAGACAAAACTTGTATAGAATCAATCTTTAAAATATCATCAAAATAAAATGAAGTTACGAGATACTTCATTTGATGCAAACATCATTTTGAAAACTCGACCCTGCCAACACTCAACAATCGCCCAACCGTAGCCTTTCTATGGAAGTGCTCTGCGTAGTGTTGCAGAAATATCCAATTGGATGATGAACTCATTATGGGAGTTTTCCGCGCCACGAAGACCACTTACGATGATCAGTCGTAGTAGTGCAACCCCACCATTTTTTACATGTAGAGGAGAACCTGTCGGATTTACTTGTCAACCGAACACTGGACTCCTAAGGAATGGACCATCTTAGCGGAACTTCCGGGCCATTTGGGCCAATATAATAAGGTTGGGCCAGCGCTACTCGACCACTTACGCCACTCCTAGTTCTGATGAAATCCATGACTATGAAACGTAAAGCTCGTCCCCCTTTCCCCAAGTAGAAACTTGGTGATACGGCTCCACCAAGAAGTCGTATCTAGTTGGAAAGGAAAACTCACCAATATTTCCCAGGCGATACCTGTTAATGGATTAACTTGTTCCAAGAATTTTACTTCCCGAGCGTTGGGTAACTAATCAAAAACTCTTTTATCAAGATAGCAACCTTGTTGCGAATATGAAACACGCCATAGAGCCAGATCCCTCAGGTTTTGAGCGAGTATTTAAATCCCCTTCGAAAGGAGGATCTTAAATATAATTATAAGTTTTTTTTTAGGATCCGCCCTAACCTTTAAAAATTATTTTGATGACTCGAAAACATTTTTAAGAATGTTTGGAGTAATGCTGATTTAATGAAATAAATCAGTCCCAATTTATTAGAAAATATCTGAATATTATTATTTAAATAATATTCCCATAAAGAATAATCTTTATAAAAATAATTGAAGTAGAAGTTGTAAAACTTATACTTGAAATGAATATTAAATAACCAAAGATATACTTATACGAAAGTAATATCTTTATTTGAATAATCAAAAGTAAGTTTGATTATCGACACCTTATTCTTTAATAAAATAAAGAATATTATTTAGTAAATAATCGGAGTCATAAGTCCTCGAATGAATATTCAAAATAATATTCATTAAATAAAATAAAGTTATCGAATAAACCTTATTCGAATAATAGTTTTGAAAACTATTCATATATATATATATAAATATATATATATATATATATATATATATATATATTATACTCGACTCCCAGTTTAGAAAATATTTACCTTTGGGTCCCCTATACTAAGGGTATACGCAACTACTGCTTATCTCTAGCATATGTATTATCAACTGAATCAACAGATATATGTATCAAGATTACGAAATAGACATGCATATATACCATATCAGCATGCTCCAATATATCGCAAAATTTGCTAACAACAATCATGCACTTATCACAAGATAATGCATATACACATATTTACATCACAACAACAGTATAACGGGTAGAAAACTTGCCTGAGTGCTCTCGGATAGACTTAAGCTTAGAGTGGGTCCTATAACCTATGAACAACAACATAAGTTGGAATTAGACCCCAGTCGCTTAAGAAACTAGACTTTAACCAATTGAACCCTAACGTTTGCTTATGGTCACTCCTACGCTTAACGAATCACCTAAGTCGTTCGAGTACCCTCAGCTCCATCATTTTTAATATATTAACCATTAAGAGTTTTAAGGCGATTCTTTCGCGAGTACCTTACCAACTGCCTAATCCACTTAACAAAATTGTTTCAAACCCAATTAGTCATTTAAAGTCCTTAACCAAGGTTTCAAAGTAAGGCGAGGGGTAATGGTTCGGTCGCGAAACGCCGTTACATAAAACGGTTGTTTCTCCTAAACCGTACATCGGAATCAAACAAACTACATATCAAAATGAAGCTCGTAACATGAACTATCTAATCATGGCAATGGTCAAAACCTAGCAGTGAGTTCACGGGTCCTAATGTTAAGAACAAAAACAGTCTAACGTAAATCGGACATTACGACGGCTATGTTTACGCGATTACCCAAATTTATACCACTCCAAATTAACCCACAATCAACCCACAATCACAACCCAATCAAAACTCCATCCATACTTCACCATAACAGCCCCAAAAACTCAACATTATCAATTTATACTATTCTCAAACATGAATTTAAACTATACTTAAGTTCATTAATCAACAATCCAAGAATTACAACTCCAAAAACTTCATAAAACCAACTAACATCTACATACACAACAATCAAGCCTCTCATAAATTATAATAACAAAAATAAACCTAATACTCAAGTAAAGTTAGGGTTTGGAGGGGTTATACCTTCCTTAGAGAGTGGAGAATCAAGTAATTAGCTTGGAATCATCCTTAAAAGTCCTTATCCAAGCTTAATCTAAACAAAAACTCAAGAACAAAAATTTTAGTTCTTGAAAAACACTATTCACCATCTTCTTCCATGATTTTTAGAAAGAGATTGAGAGTGAATTAGAAGCTTAAACTTATAGGATAGCTATATCTATGCATAAGGAGTCTTAGATAATTACCTTGCTAATTAACAAGGCTTGGAACTAGGATTTTGAATTTTCTTTCTTTGGAAGAAGAAAAAGCCGAGAGCTTTTGATGAAGAATGGTGAAATAACTTTGTGTTTTGGTGAAATGATTTGTTGGTTGGTTGATTTTGATTTGTTTTGTTTTGTTTAATTACCTTTTACCATGGTAACTTTTGTGTGGTTCTAAATCAACCAACAACACACTTGCTTTGGTCATGCTTATGTCACCATGTGATGTCACCCTCCCACCTTTGTCCTCTTCTTATTGGTTTGATGACATCATCCCCGCTAATCTCTTTGATTAGCTTCTAATTACTTGGCTAATGACCGCTGATCTGTTATACGGTTCGCTTAACTTTCATTTTCGTTTATCGTTTGAGGGATCATACCCGGGATCTTATTACTTGGGTTCCCTTAACCTTTCTCAATACATTATATTCCTTTTATGATCCTCTCTTAAAATCCTTGAATTTAAATCCTTTTTATCCTGTTACCTTATACTCAATTCTTTCGGTATCTGGTGGATTTTCGGGAAAAATCAAAGTGTTCGGATTTGGATTTTGACGATCTTTACATACACTTATATACCACATAGAGTACTAATAATATCTCAGAAGATCAATAAAAGAACCCCTACATAGTGTGGTATGAAAAGTTTTCTTATTCAGCATAATCAGCAAAAAGCACTATTCATAAGGGTTTCAAAAATTCCAAAATTTGGGGTTATTACAGTCTCCCCTCCTTAAAAGGATTCTGTCCCGGAATCAGATAGAAAATGAATAGGGATACTCTCTTAGCATTGCACTTTCTAACTCTCAAGTAAATTTTACCACATTGTGGTTCTTCCATCAAACTCTGAATAGTTTGATAACCCTCCTCCTAAGCACTTGTCCCTTTTTCAGTCTATAACCCTTTCTAGTTACTCCATATAGGTTACGTCTGGTTGCATGTCTATGCGCTCATATGCCCCTATTTATCTGGCATCCGAATTACACTTCCCTAACATTGATACGTGAAACACGTTATGACTTGCTACATGCTCGGGGGTAGGGCTAGCTCATATGCTATCTTCCCAATACGTCTTAATATATTCAAGGGTCCAACAGTTCATGGACTTAAACTTTCCTTTCTTTCCAACCCTCATCAATTCCTTTTTAAGAGAATACTTTTAACAATACAAGGTTCCCTCCTTCATACTCTTTGTCCTTTCATTGTCAAATCAGCATACTTCTTATGTCCATCTTGGGCTACTCCCAGCCGTCCTCTGATTAGATCTATTATATTCTTGGTCCTTTGGACCACTGCTGGTCCGAGCATCTTGCGCTCTAAAACTTTATCCTAACATAAGGGAGATCGACATTGTCTTCCCTCAAAGATCTCATAAGACGACATCTTGATACCTGACATACGATCTATTATCATGAGAAAACTCATCCAGGTTAAGTGATCATTCCAAATTCTTCTAAGTCTATTGCACAGACTCTTATTATAGCTTTTAGCATTAGAGCTTTTGCTTCTCAATACCCATTCTTTTCCAGTTCGTAATCGCTACTACCTTCCGTTCCTAATATTATACTGGTTACACCTTTGCTCGTTAGCATTCTATAACCTTTTAATAATCACATCAACCTTAGTATCACGAACGCGTTAGAATCGGAATACCACCATACTTGGTACCACTTCCTCTCTAGCTGCCTCCATCTTCGAAAGCTTGGTCCTTCATATAGAAGTAAAAGAATTTATTGAGAGATCACTATGATCATGAACACTTGTTACATTGCATAGTTAGTACAGAAGGTGGCCAGCCTTTAGTACTTGACAAGCAATTAAACAATAGATGGTATCCTACTCGGCTTCTATCACACAGATAGATAGTCATTCGGTAATACCTCCCCTTCTGGAAGGGTTATTTTTCTCAGTTTATATGAAATGAAAAGAAGAGAAAAGAACGAATTGAAGAGAATTGTATATATGAAAAAATATACTGCCACAAAATATCGGGCTTGGAACCTACCTCTGAACTATAGAGGTTTGTCATATGAGAACAAAACATATGTATATATATATCAACATCAAGTATTATCACATCGCATTTTGCATGCTTAAATATTTTTGCTATTCCGTCCATCATTTTATGGACCCATGCTCTTCCTCGAGCTTATACTCAATCACCTTTGAAACTCCCTCGACATCGAAAATCGAATCTGGAATCTCATTTTATACATCATCGTTACTAGAATTCTATGCTTGCACCGCAACCTTCCTCGTATAGTAATACGACTCTCTATTGATAAGAAGGAATAAGTATTCAATAGGTAGATAATCTACTTAATTAGTCTATCAATGATAACTTATACACCACCACGACCCGATTAGTGGTACTCAATCTCAACATCCATTCCAATACAACTCTCATGGTTGTAATCGACTCATTACTCGTAGAATCATTGCTGCACTACTAGGGTCCACCATTGACCTACTGTAATCATTCATTTTCCATGAAGTCTTAATAGCTAACTATACGGAGTCCATGCATCTCGTATCGAATTCTTCTAAGGAGGTAACATGATCACCGTTCATGATTAATGAAGAACACTCCTAAACTTGACGTACATATGACATGAAGCAGATAAAATTACAGAAGAGTTTCAATGAAGGCAACGATAGCAGGTTAATACCATTCTTAATCGTATGTCTTTATTGGGAGACATGCATCTCAAAGGTTCATTTAGTCATTTCGTAACATGGTCCTGGCTTATCTCAAGATAGTACCTTCTAAGATAGATAGCCCGTTCATGGCGATTACACGAATTAATCCTTTACCAAACTACTATTACAGTTGGGTATTACACAGTCATCAAAAGGAATGTCAATCTTCCAAACCATAATACAACCTTTACGGCTTCAACCGTCATCACTGTATTCCTCTGGCACGAGCGCCGATAATTGTCCTCTTACACTTAAAGTGTTGGCCACCTCTTTGGCCTTTCCTTATAGTAAAATTTCCTTACAATCAATGTCATTTTAACCACCTCCCACTAAATTTTCTACCTCATTTCAATCACTGCTTATGTGAAAATGCTTCTCTTAAGTCCTGGTGAGAAAAAAAAATCACCATTTTTTTCCATAAGTCATTGCCTTAGTCTTTAGATGTGAACATTGTCACGACTGACTCTCAATCATACTTAGGACGTCTCTTATCTTGGGTCCTTCTCGTTTTCACCAATCTCGACCTTCATTGGGTCGATCAATACTGTCTTATGGTTCAACACATGCCCACCTGGAATTATTATAATTATGTCATATATCCTTATCAAAATTTATATTCTTGAGAACTTTGAATATTACCTTTTTCCTTGTAAAACCTCTACGGTTATCCTTAAATTCTTCATCCGGTACTCCCTAGGTACAGGGCGTATCAAGATACCATTTACTACTACTAGAACCATTGTTTAAGTACTTCTGAAAAATTGCTCTACTGATCTTTAAAGGTTGTTGTTACCTTAGTCCTTTGTTCCATACTACCCAACTCATAATGTCCCTATTAAGGGTGAAATGCCAACCTTTATGCATTCCTCTATGGTTCATCTCAAGTTATCGAGGTTTCATCTTTAATTCCACTTTTTTTTAAAAAGGTACTTGCATCCTTCCATAGATAAATCAAGTCATGTATCCCTGATAAGGGTGTCTTATTCAATCATTCCCATCTCGATAGTATATGCCTAATTTCACAATAACATCTGTATTCAAAATGAGGTCAATCAATATGGCCTCCAAAAGATAACAACGGTTATCCACTTTTCTTGCCTGATTTAGTAATGATAACAGGGATGTTCTAGAAGATATTGGCTGTGTTCAACGTGAACTTCTTCTTAATAAATCCTTATTTACTTTTGTTGTTTATCTCAACAGTCATCTCAATGTTGGGATATCTTTCATACCTTGCGTCTCCCTTTATGGGTATCAAGCCATCAGTATTTCACTTCACATTTTTGAAGGTCACTTCCTTCATCAAATTTTCCTAATTTCTTACTTTCTTGTCTCCTCAGTCTATCCATGTCTCCTTGTTTATCCTTCAGACTATCTCAAGGTTTCCTCGAATCCTCCCAACTTAAAGGGGATAAAATATATGTATCTTTCATGCCTTCATCCATCAACTTTAACTCATGGTGAATCACTCTCATCCTGATGATTACATACTTTTCTATTTCTATTGCTACGAGTCTTTAGGGTTTCCTTGTATCTAACTCCTTTATCATTCCTCCAACTCTATTGCCTTTATATTCCTTTCCACTTCAGTTTCTTTTTTTATCTACCTCTCCCTTGCAATCATTTCATGAACCCACTAATCATTGACTTCAAACATCACGTCATTCTGGGATTCTAGTCCTCGGAACAAATCTTGACAACTTTTACAATCTTATATTCATAATTTATCATACTCGTCCGCCTTTGTTTCGGCTCTAAAGCTTCTACACTATTTCCATAACCTTGGGAAGTACTTTCCCGAAACAATTGACTGAACTTTAATCAGTTTATTATAACCTCTGGCTCCGTGCCTTTCTTGGTCTTTCACCAGTGGGTAGCCTCTCTCTTAGGAGGGTAAGTGATAAAAACAGACTTTTGTGATTCGTCCATCATTTAGAATCTCAAATGATTCCTATATTTCCTTTAGCCAGGCTCTCGCCTCTACTGGGTTTGCTTGTTCCTTGGAACTCTGAGAGCTTAGCGACTTAAAGGTCCTGAAAGAATTTCCCACCGCACTGTCTCCTCAGTGCGGTGGTTGGGGATAATAGTCTAAGTTCTTTTTAGATAGGTCCATAAATTGCCATATAGGAGTACCGTATCGGGTCTCCTTTCCTTACTCGGCTTTCTGTTTCCTTAGTATGAAATGTTTCATCCTTCTCCCATACTTGGGGTTATCTTATACGTTAAAAATCCTTGTTTTCCACTTCATTATGTTATGGGCTCCTTCTTTCTTAATGGCAACCTCCCTGACTATCACATTCGGGGTTTGCCCTAAATCTTATTCCTCGAGCTATGGATTTCATCTAAGATCCAGTCCTTACGCTCTTAAACGTTTGAAACCCAAATTCTGTAGGAATACCTCGTTATTCCCTTATCATCTTTCTTGTTATTAATCTCTTCTCCAATCATTGACTCTCTGCCTTCATTCATCACTTTTTCTTGGCACAATATGATCTTTTTCGATAATTCAGGTTGTATTGCAATCTCAAACAGCGTTTCGGTACCGGCTCCGGTTTCCTTCACTTCTATTTCCATTTTCTCAAAATCTCTTATCAACTCTCCCAAAGACATTTTCATCTTGAGTCTCTCCTTTATACTAAGGGCATTAGCCACCATTTTGGCTTTCCCTGGATGATAAAGAATCTCATAATCGTAATCCTTGATTAGCTCTAACCACCTCCTCTGGCGCATATTGAGCTCTTTCTGCGTGGAAATATACTTGAGCTCTTATGGTTTGTGTAAATCTCGCACTCCTATCCATACAAGTAGTGCCTTCAATCTTTAGGGCAAAATTATTGCCGTGAGCCCAAGATCATGGGTGGGGATATCGAATTTTATATTCCCTTAGATATCTTGACGCGTACACGATTACCTTGTTGTGTTGTATAAGAAGCACCCTAATTCCTTATGCGAAGCGTCACTACACATCACAAAATCTCCTTTTCCATCCAGCAATGCCATCATAGGGGCCGCCACCAATCTTTGCTTCAGTTCTTAAAAGCTGTTCTCGCATTTCTCTGTCCATTAGAACTTCTCAGTCTTACGAGTAAGCCACATTAAAGGGGCTACTATCTTTACAAACTTGAACGAACCTCTGGTAGTGACCGGCCAATCCTACCTCTGGTAGTTGCCCTAACCATGGTCATCAATTCCTCAGTTGTCCTTTATTCATTCTTGTGAGGATCCTTCACAGGATCCTTCTCAGCAATAATCCCTTCTAGGACAACATCCTCAACCGCTACATCCTCAATATGAACATCATCCGGTCCCGTGTTAGGACGCTCTATCGGATCCACAATCTGATCTCCAATAACTAATAAAACATCATCGCGTTGTTGCTCCTCAACCTCAGGGTTCGGAGTCCCGCTACCATATACGATAACGAACTATACTTCTATCACGATATTTATAAGGGTTCCCATAAGGGTTTTAACTTTCAGTACTAAGTTAGGTAGTCCGACTATGAACTTGGCAAGAGTTCTTATTATCTTAGTGAACTTATTATCTTAACGTCACATCATCTCTGAGGTTTATAACGCTTAGCTCTGATACCATTTCTGTAACACCCCCAAATCCGGGGTCGGGGATTCGGGTTGTCACGACTTCCATTTCCCTTAATAATACTTAACCTTATCAATCAACCAACTGCTGCGTACTGTGACCCCACAATATACACACACACCACAAGTTATAGTCTCAGAGATGAATACCAAAAATAACACAAGTCATTTTATTCCACAATTATAAACCATTTCACCTCAAAAGGGTTTCTGAATAAATTTACATTTCTTTGCCATTATTACAATTGATAAAGATACATAAGTCTGGTACATAAAAAGTTGAAAGCCTAGCCTATTGGTAATTCCTACCTAAGCTACAGCGGCATCAACGCCTACAGGAAACTGCAGAACGTTTCCTATCCGCTCGCGAATTGGGAGCTTGGTCCTGTTCATCTTGTCTATCTGATGTTGTGTGATGAAAGAAGAAAGCAAGGGTGAGCAACAAGCCCACCGAAAAAATATGTATAATAATGAACAATATATGAGCATTCTCATAGTACTCATGAAAGTCTTGGTCAAGAAGAAATGAACCAAGCTGATATCTTAACGCGACCAAGTCGCAAAATATTCAGTATATATATACATATACTTTTCACAATCTTTGAAATCCTCCGACATGTATAATATACATAGAGTTCCAGTTTATAACTGTATAAAAATATCGTTGCAAGGTGATCTCATATATCTAACCTTGTCTCAACGTTTATCTGAAAATCTTTGACATGCACAAGATAATCATTTACTAGATATAAGTTTAAGAGATGAAGTTACAAGATACTCCAATATACTTATATCTTTTCCGAATACTACTTGAACTACCACCGTTCAATGTATAAATAGTTCCTCCCATAGATTAAGCTACAAGACAAAACTTGTATAGAATCAATCTTTAAAATATCATCAAAATAAAATGAAGTTACGAGATACTTCATTTGATGCAAACATCATTTTGAAAACTCGACCCTGCCAACACTCAACAATCACCCAACCGTAGCCTTTCTATCGAAGTGCTCTGGGTAGTGTTGCAGAAATATCCAATTGGATGATGAACTCATTACGGGAGTTTGCCGCGCCACGAAGACCACTTACGATGATCAGTTGTAGTAGTGCAACCCCACCATTTTCTACATGTAGAGGAGAACCTGTCGGATTTACTTGTCAACCGAACACTGGACTCCTAAGGAATGGACCGTCTTAGCGGAACTTCCGGGCCATTTGGGCCAATATAATAAGGCTGGGCCGGCGCTACACGACCACTTACGCCACTCCTAGTTCTGATGAAATCCATGACTCTGAAACGTAAAGCTCGTCCCCCCTTTCCCCAAGTAGAAACTTGTTGATACGGCTCCACCAAGAAGTCGTATCTAGTTGGAAAGGAAAACTCACCAATATTTCCCAGGCGATGCCTGTTAATGGATTAACTTGTTCCAAGAATTTTACTTCCCGAGCGTTGGGTAAGTAATCAAAAACTCTTTTATCAAGATAGCAACCTTGTTGCGAATATGAAAAACACCACAAATCCGGATCCCTCAGGTTTTGAGCGAGTATTTAAATCCCCTTCGAAAGGAGGATCTTAAATATAATTATTAGTTTTTTTTTGGGGATCCACCCTAACCTTTAAAAATCATTTTGAAGACTCGAAAACATTTTTAAGAATGTTTGGAGTAATGCTGATTTAATGAAATAAATCAGTCCTAATTTATTAGAAAATATCTGAATATTATTATTTAAATAATATTCCCATAAAGAATAATCTTTATAAAAATAATTGAAGTAGAAGTTGTAAAACTTATACTTGAAATGAATATTAAATAACCAAAGATATACTTATACGAAAGTAATATCTTTATTTGAATAATCAAAAGTAAGTTTGATTATCGACACCTTATTCTTTAATAAAATAAAGAATATTATTTAGTAAATAATCGGAGTCATAAGTCCTCGAATGAATATTCAAAATAATATTCATTAAATAAAATAAAGTTATCGAATAAACCTTATTCGAATAATAGTTTTGAAACTATTCATATATATATAAATATATATATATATATATATATTATACTCGGGAACATCAACTCTCAGTTTAGAAAATGTTTACCTTTGGGTCCCCTATACTAAAGGTATACGCAACTACTGCTTATCTCTAGCATAGGTATTATCAACTGAATCAACAGATATATGTATCAAGATTACGAAATAGACATGCATATATACCATATCAACATGCTCCAATATATCGCACAATTTGCTAATAACAATCATGCACTTATCACAAGATAATGCATATACACATATTTACATCACAACAACAGTATAACGGGTATAAAACTTGCCTGAGTGCTCCCGGATAGACTTAAGCTTAGAGTGGGTCTGCTAACCTATGAACAACAACATAAGTTGTAATTAGACTCCAGTCGCTTAAGAAACTAGACTTTAACCAATTGAACCCTAACGTTTGCTTATGGTCACTCCTACGCTTAACGAATCACCTAAGTCGTTCGAGTACCCTCGGCTCCACCATTTTTAATAAATTAACCATTAAGAGTACCCTCGGAATCAAACAAACTACATATCAAAATGAAGCTCGTAATATGAACTATCTAATCATGGCAATGGTCAAAACCTAGCAGTGAGTTCACGGGTCATAATGTTAAGAACAAAAACAGTCTAAAGTAAATCGGACATTACGACGGTTATGTTTACGCGATTACCCAAATTTATACCACTCCAAATCAACCCACAATCACAACCCAATCAAAACTCCATCCATACTTCACCATAACAGCCCCAACAACTCAACATTATCAATTTATACTATTCTCAAACATGAATTTAAACTATACTTAAGTTCATTAATCAACAATCCAAGAATTACAACTCCAAAAACTTCACAAAACCAACTAACCTCTACATACACAACAATCAAGCCTCTCATGAATTATAACAACAAAACTAAACCTAATACTCAAGTAAAGTTAGGGTTTGGAGGGGTTATACCTTCCTTGGAGAGTGGAGAATCAAGTAATTAGCTTGGAATCACCCTTAAAAGTCCTTATCCAAGCTTAATCTAAACAAAAACTCAAGAAAAAAATTTTTAGTTCTTGAAAAACACTATTCACCATCTTCTTCCATGATTTTTAGGAAGAGATTGAGAGTGAATTAGAAGCTCAAACTTATAGAATAACTATATCTATTCATAAGGAGTCTTAGATAATTACCTTGCTAATTAACAAGGCTTGGAACTAGGATTTTGAATTTTCTTTCTTTGGAAGAATAAAAAGCCGAGAGCTTTCGATGAAGAATGGTGAAATAACTTTGTGTTTTGGTGAAATGATTTGTTGGTTGGTTGATTTTGATTTGTTTTGTTTTGTTTAATTACCTTTTACCATGGTAAATTTTGTGTGGTTCTAAATCAACCAACAACACACTTGCTTTGGTCATGCTTATGTCACCATGTGATGTCACCCTCCCACCTTTGTCCTCTTCTTATTGGTTTGATGAAATCATCCCCACTAATCTCTTTGATTAGCTTCTAATTACTTGGCTAATGACCGCTGATCTGTTATACGGTTCGCTTAACTTTCGTTTTCGTTTATCGTTTGAGGGATCATACCCGGGATCTTATTACTTGGGTTCCCTTAACCTTTCTCAATACATTATATTCCTTTTATGATCCTCTCTTAAAATCCTTGAATTTAAATCCTTTTTATCCTGTTACCTTATACTCAATTCTTTCGGTATCTGGTGGATTTTCGGGAAAAATCAAAGTGTTCGGATTTGGATTCTGACGATCTTTACATACACTTATATACCACATAGAGTACTAATAATATCTCAGAAGATCAATAAAAGAACCCCTACATAGTGTGGTATGAAAAGTTTTCTTATTCAGCATAATCAGCAAAAAGCACTATTCATAAGGGTTTCAAAAATTTCAAAATTTGGGGTTATTACACTATGGATTGAAGCAAGCACCTAGAGCTTGGTATGACACTTTGTCAAAGTTTCTTTTAGAGAATCACTTCACTAGAGGTACTGTAGAAAAAACTTTATTCTTTAGA
The DNA here is from genome assembly GCF_009905375.1 of Apium graveolens. Classification (NCBI taxonomy): domain Eukaryota; kingdom Viridiplantae; phylum Streptophyta; class Magnoliopsida; order Apiales; family Apiaceae; genus Apium; species Apium graveolens. Next base: position 82,506,022 of record NC_133647.1, read on the forward strand.
AATGTTAATGGATCTAGCATACTTGTTCAAATTTATGTAGATGACATTATTTTTGGCTCTACAGATGAAAAACTTTGCAAAAAGTTTGCCAAATTGATGCAAAGTAGGTATGAAATGAGCATGATGGGAGAACTAACTTACTTTCTTGGTTTGCAAGTTAAGCAAGTTAGTGATGGAATATTCATTAGTCAAACTAAATACGTTTATGATCTTTTAAAGAAGTTTGAACTAATGGATTGCATATCTACAAAAACTCTCATGGCCACTACAACTAAACTTGAATTAAACACTACAGAAAAGTCTGTGGATATTTCAAGTTATAGAGGCATGGTTGTCTCACTTATATACTTAGCAGCTAGTAGGCCAGATATAATGTTTGCTACATGTCTTTGTGCTAGATTTTTGGCTGATCCTATAGAATCTCATTTAATTGCTATTAAGAGGATTTTCAGATATCTCAAAGGCACACCAAAACTTGGCATTTGGTACCCTAGAGATTCTGGTTTTGATCTAACTGGTTATTCAGATGCAGATTATGCAGGTTGTAGAATTGATAGAAAAAGTACAATAGGAACCTGTCAATTTCTAGGAAACAAGCTTGTGTCCTAGTTCAGTAAAAAGCTAAATTTAATTTCTACTTCTACAGCAGAAGCTGAATATATTGTTGCTGGCAGCTGCTGTGCACAGATTTTGTGGATGAAAAACCAATTTCTAGATTATGGTATGTAAGTGGAAAGAATTCCTATTTTCTATGATAACACAAATGCAATTGCCATCACTGAGAATCCAGTACAGTATTCAAGAACAAAGCACATAGACATCAAGTACCACTTCATAAGGGAACATGTAATGAATGGTACGTTGGAACTACATTTTGTTCCAAGTGAAAAACTGCTTGCAGATATATTTACCAAGCCACTAGATGAATCCACCTTTTCAAGGTTGGTAAGTGAGTTAGGTATGCTTAATTATTCTTGAATCTTTTTAGATATTTTGCAAGTTGTAATGTAGCCAGAAATTTAATTAATTTTCAGTCCTGAATGAAGTTTTGGCTAAGTCAAAATTTACATCCCGAAGGATGATCATTATCCATCGAGTTCGATTATCCGTCGAAATACTATTTGTTAATAAAATCAATTATTTTTCTGAAATATTTAATATCTCAACGGATAACTGATTAATCCTCATCCGTCGAATTGTCTCATTCCTAGCCGTTGATTTTCTGAACATTATCCATCGAGTATACTTACAGTTTGTAAGCATAACACGACAGATAAGTGATGGAATTTTTGTTTACAGTTTATTTTTAAACGGCTATTTTGGGCAATTTTTATTGGTAACTTTATTTTACTTTATTATTTTTGATAGTTATTTTTGAGATAGTATAAAAGCAAAATTCTTTTTTATTACTTTTCTTTTATCATTCTCAATTCATCTGCTCTAACTTCTTTCTTTCTCAAAAGCAATTACCCTCTCTCTCTGCAACTTTTAATCTCTAACAATGGCACCAGCCATCAAAATCATGTCTCAAACTGGCTTTATCTATGAGAAGAATAATTTCACGGCTCTAGTGAACAAAGAGATTCAACAGTCTGACGACTACCACAAAATGATGGATTTTGTGCAAGGCTGTAAGCTCAAATATGCCATGCTAGAGTCTCCCACTATCTACTGTGAGGTTGTGGAGGAAATATGGATGACTGCAGTGTACAACTCAACTGACAAGACCATCACTTTCACTATTAAAGGTAAGGAATTCTGTGTTAATAGTGACATTGTTAAGCATGCTTTAAGATTCCTGATAATACTGTCTTTACTCTGCACACATACACTGATATTTTTAACATGTTAAACTCCATGGGTTATGCACTCTCCACCTCTAAATTAAGTGAAATTAGGAGATTGGGTCTTAGGAAAGAATGGAGTTATCTGTGTGATATATTTACTAAAGTATTTTCTGGTAAAATTAGCAACTTTGATTCTGTTAATATCTTCATGCTCAAGATGCTTTACATGCTAGTAACTGATAAATACTTTAATTTTAGTGATCTAGTCTTTTTTGAGTTGGGGTTTAAGTTAGGGGAGCTTAATAAGAGGGGTAAGAATGTTTATTATGTAAGATTTTTCATGATGCTTGCTAACCACCTCTCTGAGGATATTGTGCTTGTGAACCCAACCAACAAGTTAGATTGTTGGGTTCAAGAAAGAAGAATTATTGCAGATCTCAATAGAGCAGATCACCACAAAGAGGTGTCACTCTTCTACTTTCCAGTAATGGAGGCACCTCGGGTAAGTGAGGTAATTTCAATTGTCTCCACTCTTCCAACCTCAACCATTTCTTTGCCTTCTAGTGTAAAAGTGGCATCTGTGTCAATGACCAGACAAATGCCTACCCAAGCTACCAAAACCAAAGTTTCAAAACCAAAGATGAAGAAAGCCCCCTCTAGTGTCTCTCAAAAAATGCCAGTTGTAAAATCCATTAAACATAAAGAGGGGAGTGTGAAGGTGGGAAAGTCAGGTGAGGGACAGGGTGAACATCAAAGAAGCCCTAAGGATAAGGATGGTGAGCATAGTATACCCAAACCAAGCCACACCACAGTTTCCCAACAAACTGTGGTTGTTAATAAGGATAAAAGCTCAATTCTAGTTTCATCCTCCCAAAAGGATGTAACTATTGAAACAAGCTCTCAACCAGGAGCACAGAACAAAAGGGGTAGGGACACAAGTTCACCACAAATCTACACAAGAAAAAAGAAATCTAAAACCCTTGGGGATGCACAGGGTACACACACAGTGCAAACAGGAGCTAAAGACCCAGTCACTGCACCATCTCAAAGTCAAATTGATGTGGCTCCAACAAATATGGAGTCACAACCAAAATCTGTACAAATTGAAACACCTCAAACACCAAATTCTCCCACATAATCTTTGGATGTTGACATGATTCAAACATCATAACCATATTCTCCATCTTTAACTCTGTTGGTGAAGCCAAAAATCCATGCAAGTGAGCATCATCTTCTAGATGATTTGTTGGCTCACTTGCCATTTCTTTCTGAGACTGTTGAGACATCTGTGCCAAAATTTTCATCAATCTACATAGAGTCCACAATAGTCTCCACTTCAAACTCATTCGTTTCTACTCACTCGATGAATATTATTCATCCGTCGAGTAGTGATTGTATCCCGACGGATGTGCCTAACAGCAGTCATCCGTCAGATAGTCAAATTACTACCCCGATGAATATTTCTCATCCGTCGGGTGTCTGTGCACAACTCCAAAGTTCAACTATAGTTACAAGTGCAGATGACTTAGTAATTGTGCAATCACTATTAGGATTGAGGGAAGGTAGTGACATGAGTGAGAGTCTGGGTTGCTCCCAGGATAAAGGAGAGGAAAAGAGTGATTCAATGCAGTCCATTTCTTCAGGACTGACAAAAGTGAGTGTGAGAGTCCCACCTTTGATGGTGAAGGTAAGGGTGTGAGGGTGGGGAGCCAAGGTGAGACCTTGATGCAAGAAAAGAGAGATAATGATAGAAATGCAGGTACGGGAGACATAAGGGTGGATGTCATTGTAAGTGAGTCAATGAATGTCCAGGATGCAGACAGGGGGGACTATCTCAGCAAACTCAAGCTGTTATATATTTTACCTCCTTAGATGCTGAGACATTTACTCATCCTGTTCCAGCATATCAACTTCTAGCTGGATAGGGCAATGACAATGCAGAAAGGATGCTAAACTTGGTGCACATTACACAGTCCATGCAAAGAGCAAAGGATGCCATCACAGCTCTGCCTTCAACAACTGGTGATGTTGATTATGAGACTGGTGGTTCAGAAGAATTCTTTGGAGGTGAGGGTGGAGATAGTGAAGAAGAGCCATTGGACATAGGGGGAGAAGTAGGCCCTAGTTCAAGATCAGGCATGCCATCTTGGGCATTTTCAAAGCAGTGTGATGAACACTATTTCAAGACAACACTCATCCAACTTATCAGCCAAACACAGTCTGCACTTCAATCATCCACAAATGCTAGCACCAAGAAGCTTCTACAAGCACATCTTGCATCTCTCCAACTACAGCAAATATCAGGCTACCAACAAATTCAAAATGTATCCCTCATCAAACATGAAGTTGATCAACTTAAGAAAGAAATGTCTGACAAGTTGGAAGCTAGACTTCCAGAGACAACAACGATAGACATCAAAAGACAGCTCAGGAAAAACTCTGATCTTGCAACCAAGGTGGATTCCTTGGATAAAATAATGGTTGTTATGGAAGCTTCTCTAACAGCAATCCATCTTCACCAAGCTCAACAAACAGACTTGCTTCAGAAACTGGTGGCTGCACAAACCTCCTCCTCTACTCAGCTTGATGATAACAAAAAGGGGGAGAAAGAGAGTTCTGGGAGTGAGGGGGAACAAAAGGTGCTTAACATTCAAGTGAGTAAAGCAATTACGCCAACAATTGCTTTCACAAAGCCACCAACCAAAGATATCAATGATCTGATAAATGAAGCAGTAGCCACTTTGAGAGCAGCTGAGAAGAAGCAGCTTAGTCCAATAAACTGGGAGAAAATTGATGAGGATATTCAAAAGAAGTTTGGTCTAGCAAAGAAGCTAGAAAAATCAGTCATTCATCATTCTCAAGTCAAGCAAATTTCTGTGAATAATATGAGCATGAACTATCTGGAAAAAGGCCAGACATCCTGTATCAAATCTCCAAAGGCAGATCTAATCATGAAGCCAAAGGTGAACTACCCAAAATCTTCACTAAAGAACCCTTTGGACACAGTGTATAAGACACCAAAGCCTAATGAGAAGAAACTGTTATCAAGATCTATTGCATTATACAAGGATCCAACTGATTCAGTATTGAAAAGGAGAATTGCCAGAGTTTCCAGAAATGGTAAGGAAATTTGTGTGGTGGCTGGACACCCTCAATTTGCTAAAGCAAAAAGGGAAGAAAAGGCAAGATTGAAGCAAAAAAAGAAGCAAGTTGCTCTAGATGCTAAAAATCTCAAACAAAAGAAGGAGCAAGCTGCTATCTTGGCCAAGTTGCAAGCTGTGAAAACCACATAACAAATTCCTGAACAATCATCTGAAACCACTGGATCTAAGGATATGAAAATGCAAGAAGAATCATAGCAGACAAAAAGGTTTAGATACAAACTTCATGCCAAGAGAAAAGTGGACTTTGATGTAAAGGAATTGGAAGATTAGTTTCCCAAAAAGTTTACATCTACAACAACTCAAACATCCATGCCCTCTGTCGCATATGAAGAATTCAAGATAGATCCATCCAAGAATTTCCATGGTGAACCTATCATTCCAAAGGATGAGCCAATAGACTGAGATAGTCTACCAATTCCTGAACTCAATCTAGCTCATTTTATGAAGCCAAAGAAGACAAAGACCAGAGCAGTCAAGAAAGTGAAGCCCTCAACTCTCAGATCCAAGTCCCTAACCAAAGCTCATACCAAGATCAACAAGGGAGATATCATGTACATCTATGACATCAAGGAATTCTCTGATCTAAACCTCTATCTAGATGAACTGGAAGAAGTTAGAGGGATTGATGCTTACAGGAATCTACCTGAAAGGTTAGTATTCAAGTACAAGGGAGGAAAAGAGATATCATGGCCACTCCACAGGATTCTTAAAGAGAGCCAATCTGTACTGATAAAAGTTTATTCATCCTTGAAAAAGAACTTTGGATTCAATATGACAGCTAGAAGATTAGTTCTAAAGAAGATTGAAGAACTGAGGAGTATTAGAGCCAAAGATGCACTCCCAAAGACTTTAACTATTTCTTACACAGGGATTAGAGTGCATCTAAGGCCCTACTGGCTGATGGAATTCATGGATGATAAGGGAGTTAGAAGATTCTTCAGATTAGAAGACCAGTTGAGCATCTCTAGCAATGAGACTCTTCTGGAAATGCAAGGAATGCTAGATCTCTCAGAATCTGATGAACTTGAATTCCACAGACAGCTCCAAAATCAAATAAAGGAAAACAACAGGAGGCTTGGGAAGAAATGCAGACAATCAAGGAAATAGATTAATTTGTTCAGACTAGAGGAGCACCTTGAAAATGATTGTGAGCAAATCTTTGTACACTTTGTCTTGTCAATTTTTCAGTAAATTATACAGCACTTTTTAGTTTTATCTACTACCTTTCAAATCTGTATTTTTAGGGTGTTTTGTTATCATCAAGTTTCGCTTAATTTATGGCTACAATTCTAGTAGACATAAATTGGGGGAGATTGTTGGGAATATGTTGTGAACTTGATGATTACATTAACAAAACACCTTAGTAGATTTAACTTAGTGAAAAATATAGCACTCGACGGATGATCAAATATAGTCCCGATGGATGACTCAATATAGTCCCGACGGATGATGATTTGACATCCATCGAGTGAGTAGCTTATGTAATAATAAGTATTGTAACACATTTCTGTGAACAACTTTGTATAGATCCTGTAGTAGCATATGAGTCATGTTGACTATTATTAGATATGCAGAATAGGTTGATTAATTGTATATATAAGATATCTTGTAATTCTGCATAAGTGAAATGAAGTCAAGTGCCAAATAGCTACCCGACGGATGATCAACAAAGCTACCCGATGGATAATCAACAAGGCAACCCGACGGATGACAAGCATGTACCCAACGGATGATCAATTCAAACATCTGTTGACAGTGACAACACAGTCACATGCGCTGGGCGTTTACAAAAGGAATGTGGGAGCCTGCTTAACAGGAAATGAAGAACAAAGAAGCATTACCATTTTCATGCAAGCTAAGAAGATTTTCAAAGATGCTGGAATAGAGTAGTGAAGCAGCATGGAGTTTGACTTGATAGTTTTTGTTTAATTATCCTATCTTATTACCATGTAAACTTGGTGATATATAAACCAAGTGTAGCTAGTGAAACAAATAACTAAAAAAACACTTTTAGAAGAGAAATAGAAAAGGCTGTAACTGTTAAGAATTTCTCTGTAGTTTGTTTGTTCACTTGTAAAGCAGCTATGAGACAATTTGTTCTTCACAAAGTTCTTCAATCGATATATATATATATATATATATATATATATATATATATATATATATATATATATATATATCTTGTGGATACTTTCAAATCCACCAGAAAGTTTTAAAAGCTTGTGTTTTTATTACTTTGTGTTTTTGATTTACTTAATTTGTTTTTCCGCACCTTGCAAATCAAAACACTTATATATATATAGTTTGACTTAGAACCTTTTACAGTTCAAGAAAAAGAAAAGTTTATTAGAATTACATTCAACCCCCCTTCTGTAATTCTTGCTACATTATTAGGGACTAACAGTTTTATTCGCTCAACTACTTCAAATAAATAAAGATGTTTATAAATTATTTAAAGATTGTGTCCAGAAGTTTCTTTTGATATCGATACCTGGAAATCAGTTATATTACTTGTTGGGCATTTTGGCTCACTCTTGCTTTGTGAATTCTTATTCTTTCAGCTTCGAATGAGGATTAAAGTGAATAGCTTTTAATAGACAGCAAAATTGGAGAAATCCCAGTTGAGAGAAGTTGGACATATTAGAGGGAATATGATGAGGAAGTTGGTGAAGAGGTACTAAAATTGTATTTAGTTGATATAAATTTTAGAAGGTTAGATTCCGATTTCATACCATAACCTGTAAACGATCCGGAATTGAGGGGTTACCTATATTGGTTTTAATATACAGGTTTATATTGTTTAAAGTTTTTTGGTGACACCCAATCCTGACCCTGGATTTGGGGATGTTACACATGTCATGCTAGAAATAGGGTATAAGCTAGGAGACATTCAGAAAAGACCTAAAAATGTGTATTTTTCTAGATTTTTAATGATGATAGCTAACCATGTTTCTGAGGATCTTGTGATTGAGAACCCAAATAACAAGTTTGCTTGTTGGTCTCAAGAAAAGATATTTCTTGCAGATCTAAATAGGAATAACCTAAATAGTGAGGTTCCCCTTAACTATCTTCCAATTATTGAGGCACCTCAGGTAAGTGAGGTAAATGTTTCTCTTCTCTTCTCTTCCTACCCTTCAGTTTCTTTGACTTCAATTATGGCTATGGCATCTATGACAGTGACAAAACAGGTGACTACCCAAGCCACTAAACAAAAATCTACCAAATCAAAGTCTAAGAAACCAACCTCTAGTGTCTCTCAAAAGACACCAGTTATAAAAACTACCACAATCCTTAAGGGGAATGTACAGGGTATTAAGCATGGTGAGGGAAGGGGTGAAAATCAAAGAAGCCCCAAGGATAAGGTGTATGAGGAAAGTGTCACCCAAAGCAGCCACACTATAGTCTCCGAAACGACTATAGTTGTTCAAAAGGAAATAACCTCATTTCTAGCTACATCTTCCGAAAAAAGTACTGAAAGGAATATGTCCTTAGTCCAATCATGAATTAGGATTTAGGAATAACTTTTATGTAATCTGTTTTGATTTCATTGATATTAATAAAAGGCTTGTTTTGTTTTTATTATGGGCTCTATCTATTTAAGTGTTTAAGTAAGATATACCATAATTTAGAGTAAAGGTTTTTATGGATTATGATAAGATCATAATAGTGAGACCTAAAAAGATGATAACTCTAAACTTAAATAGTTCCTGGTCGTAGGATTACTAACTGGTAATTAATAATCCACAAAGATCGGTACATACTATGTTTGCTTCATTATGAAGGATGTCTGTTCTCATAGACATTTGTGTGGTGACACTATAGCTAGTATGTAGGTGCTTATTATGGAATAAGTTCACTGAACATGACTCGCACAGCTGAACAACTGATGGAGTTCACTCACGTGTCAGCAGTTGTTCACCTAGTGATAGTTGTACAAGTATCCTTAGACTTGAGGTCGTCATAGCCATCTTGTGTACACTGAACTATGCTTTGGTTTAGTTCTTAGTCTCCAGGAACAATTATTAGGGCTCTTCTGGGTATATGAATTTGTACACGAAGATAGTGTATTATCAATAAAGGATCTACCCCTTCCAGTGAAGGAAGCGAATTTTCAAGGCTGATCCACTTATGCTAGTTCAGGAATCTCTGGCCAGAGTGAATGAAATTAGAAAGGAGTTTCTAATTTGCATAGAACTAAGCATAGGTAATGGTAAGCAAGTGATTGAATTAGATAGGCTTGACACGAGATCCATGCCTTGTATTTAATCGGGACATTGTAGGGTATAAGGAGTTTATTGTACGGTAACTATTCACTGAATAGGTTCTTGGTATTCTAAGTAGTGAATTCATATTATCCGGATAGTCGCGATATGCTGAGAAGTATCCCTCACGATGTAGAATAAATGTGATTAATTAATTAATCATATTTAATAAATTAGAGAATTTATATAAATAATGATAAAATAGTTTTATTATTATTTATTTCTACTACCGACTTAATATTGAACCTACAGGGTCACACCATAAAAAGAGAATGATTTAATGGTGGAGGAAATAATTAATAATGGCTAATAATTATTTATTTATGAAATAAATAATTAATTGGCAAATTTAATAATTGATTAAATGAGAATTAATTGATTATAAATTAATTAAGAAAAGTTCTTAATATTATTAATTAAGGATTTAATTTTTGGAAATTAAATCAAGAGAGAGAATTATTTCTAAAGTGTTTAGAAAAAGGATTAATAATTAAAAGGTGTTTTAATTATTAATGAGAATAATAAATGGGATAATAATAATATTATTTATGGGAAAATTTCAGCTGAAAATTTTGCCTATAAATACACTATTATAGACCCTATTTTATTCTAACCCACATCAAACACAAAAACCCAAAAAGTTTGGAAAACCCAATTCTCTCCACCTCCTTCCTCCTCCTTAACATCGTTTTCTTGGTGGATACCGGTGGAGTGCTTCACACTTGAGGAGCAACTGCTAAGGATCTCTGATCGTTGTCTCCGAATTATTTTAAAGGTTAGATTCGATCCCACGAATTTTTATTCATGATCTGTATGCTTTTATTTGGATTTTATATGTGTAAAAGTGTTTTGCCATGCCCCGCTGCGTTTAAAATCCAACAATGGTATCAGAGCATAGGTTGTATACATATAGATCTGTGGTAAAAATTTCAGAATTTTATGTGCTTGTATAAATTAATTATGATTTTTACAAGTTATATCATGGATTAATTTTGTCTGATGAGAAATCGTTTCTCAGAATAATTTTGAATGTTGATCTGGGTTCTACAAGTGTTGTAGATCGTCTGGGTATTTTTTTCATAATTTTATGATGTATAGATTTTTTATTATGAATTTTTGAAGTTCTTTCAATTAAAATTCGTTATTAAATAGGTAAATATATGTATATATAGTATATATATATATGTTTGTATATATCTGTACTGTTATCTGTGTTGTATGCTGTTGTTGCACGGAGAAAGAGGAGAACAGGCGGTGGCACGGGTATCGAGAAAAGACGGCTGATGCAGAAAAAAAAAATAGGGGTGTCACGCATTCTGGGAATGCGTTACACACCTGTGACGCATTCACGGAATGCGTTACACCCTTAAATGGCTTAAAAGGTGTGTAACGCATCACCGGAATGCGTTACAGGGATTGTAACGCGTTCCTGTAATGCGTTACAGCCCGTCTGTTGATTTTAAATTTGATTTTCTAGGAGTTTCGTAACTCCGTTTTAGGCGTGCAATATACCGTTGGATTCGTTTTTTCGAGACGGATCTAATGGAGTGATCAATTTTAGTTTATATAAAAGTTTTGAACTGTTTATATTTCCATGAAGTGTTTTAAAGTTATTTTTAACTGTTTTAACTTCTTTTAAATGCTTCATGTGATACATAGAGATGTATAATACTTAGACTAATGTGCTAGATGATATAACATGCCTACCTTGATGTTTATTCATGTTTATATATGTGATATATGCTTAGTTTATCATGCGATGATAGATTTAGGTGAACTTAAATGAACATAAGGCGTTTGTTAGACAACCTAGTATAGTGAAATTGTTTCATAACCTTAATAATAATATTATGAATAAAATCATGAGATTCTTGTGTTTATGAAACACGTAATTGAATATGAATTTTTGATATGAGAGAAAGGATGATTCTGTCAACAACAAATTTCTATCTGTAAGAAAGGGTTATTAAGTGACGCCTCTTGACAATGCTCCACCCGATCTGGGAATCATCTGATTATTGATTATTGATTTGAAATATTTAATTTAAAAGGAAGAATTTCTTTATAATATGATTATGATTGTAACGTAATATAATCCCTCTAAAATTAAATAATATCAAGTAGTAATTGGCCAATGACACAACGGGCTTGTGTCGGTCATAGCCTTCCAACATGATAGAAATTAGTTCTTATTTTTGAATCATTGTCATTTCGTGCCACAGCCGAGGGCTTTGATTTCGAAATAAGAAATACTTGTCTATTACATAGAGATGTGTACATTGAATAAGAATCTAAAGGTCGTTACGTGCCACAGCCGTGGGCCTTTGGGGACTGATTCAATTGTACGGAATGTTGGGTTAGACTTGACTTAGAATATTGAGTTTGTCGTGCCACAGCCGTGACTCAATTATTCAAGAGGCTAAAGTTTGATTAGGGAATAACATAAGATGTAATTGACAAGAGTTGTCTGCCTATTGAACATTACATGGTGTTTCGTGCCACAGCCGAGGTTGTGTAATGGAATGTAGGATCCCTATTCCCACTAGCATTATGAATGCTTAATTTTTCACGTAGGGGGTTGAATAAATTAGGAAAACTAGTGGGAGCCACTTATGAATAAAGACCCGATTCATATAGTATTTTAAAATTAAATCGAATATTTGCCAAGTGTTGTTATGTGTTTATCATTTACAGATTTACAATATACATTATGTCTTCTGCACTATCACTCAGGAGCATACTGGATGCTCACAAATTGACTGGTCCTAATTATGTTGACTGGCTTCGAAACTTGAGAATTGTTCTCAGGATTGAGAGGCTGGAATACGTGATTGACTCACCTAAGCCTACTGAACATGCTAGTGATGCACATAATGATGAATATGTTGTGTATCGTAAGTGGATAGATGATGCAAATGTTGCTCAATGCATCATGCTAGCTTCCATAAACATTGAGCTACAGAAGCAACATGAGCATATGGATGCTCACACTATCCTCATGCATCTACAAGAGTTGTATGATGTGGCGGGGAGGACAGCTCGATATGAGATATCGAAGGAGTTGTTCGGTTGTAGGATGTCTGAGGGATCATCTGTGAATGACCATGTACTTAAGATGATCAATTTGATTGAACGTCTTGGACAACTTGGTTTTGCCATGGATGGGGAGCTGAGCCAAGACCTGGTCTTGCAATCGCTTTCGAGTTCGTTCTCGCAGTTTGTTGTGAACTTTCACATGAATAAGTTGGATGTCAGCTTGCCTGAACTCCACAACATGTTGAAGACTGCGGAATCAAATTTCCCCCCTTAGAAGAGTTATGTTCTTCTAATTGGTGAAGGTTCCAATCCTAAGAAAAGGAAGAGGAACTCTTCCAAGAAGAAGAAAGTAGGTGAGAAAACCCCGGTTCCACCAAAAGCTGAAGACCCCAAGAGCAAAGTTGTTTGCTTTCACTGTAACAAGGTGGGGCACTGGAAGAGGAACTACAGGGTTTACCTTGCAGAATTGAAGAAGAAGAAGGGTAGTGAGACTACCGCTTCTGATTCAGGTATGTTCATGATAGAAGTGAATATGTTATTAAGCCAAATTTCTACTTGGGTATTAGATACCGCCTATGGTTCTGACATCTGCAATTTGTTGCAGGGACCAAGGAGAAGTAGGACTCTTGAGGAAGAGGAGGTGATTCTACTGATGGGAAATGGAGCAAGAGTTGCTGCTGAAGATGTAGAATCATTTCATTTACATATGCCTACGGGCAAGACTATTGTTTTAAATAATTGTTATTTTGTTCCCTTGATTGTGAGGAATATTATTCCATGTTAGACTTGGCTGGATTTTCATTTATTATTGAGAATAATGAATGTTCTATTCTTAGAAATAATAGTCTTTATGGACGTGGTGCTTTAAATAATGGTCTGTATTTATGTGACATAATTTACTTCAGATTGAACAAACTAATAAAAGAAAAGGGATGATGAAAATCTCACTTTATAGTGGCATTGCAGTCTCCATTTAGTAGACATGGAGAGAGGACTGCAAATTTGCTAGGAATGGTACACACAGATGTATGTGGACCAATGTCTACGCAAGCCATGGGTGGATTTTCATACTTCATTACTTTCATAGATGATAGATCTGGATTTGGATATGTGTTTGATGAAACACAAGTCTGAGGCCTTTGAAAAGTTCAAAGAATATAAGTATGAAGTGGAGAAACAAACCAAACATAGTATTATAATTCTTCGATTAGATCGAGGTGGTGAATACTTTAATGGAGTGTTTCTAGATTATCTCAAAGTAAATGGTATAGTCTCCCAGTGGACTCCTCCAGATTGGTATCTGAAAGGAGAAATCAAACTTTGTTAGACATAGTTCGGTCCATGATGAGCTATGCAAATCTTCCAGTATTCCTATGGGGTTATGCATTGGAAACCTCAGCATATTTACTGAATAAGGTGTCTTCCAAATCTGTTCCTTAAACTCCGTATGAGATATAGAAAGAAAGGAAACCGAGTCTTAAACACGTTAAGATTTGGGGATGTCCAGCTTATGTCAAGTAAGTTGACCCAGATAAGCTGGAATATCGATCCGTAAAATGTAGTTTTGTGGGATATCCTAAAGAGACTTTAGGGTATTACATTTACACCGATCATCGGGTGTTTGTCTCCAGACATGCTACCTTCTTGGAAAAGGAGTTTATCCTTGAAGGAAACAGTGGGAGCAAAATTGAACTTGATGAAATTCAAGAAGCACAAACTACTACAGATCAAGTGGAAACACCTATTCTGACTGAACAACCTTTTGTGGAACAACCCATTCATAGATCAGGGAGAGTGTCTCGCCAACCTGAGAGGTAATATGGCCTTGTCATTGAGAATGACAATGAGTTATCGATCATTGATGATGACGACCCTGTAACCTATAATGAGGCTATGAGTAGTGTTGACTCAGAGAAATGGCATAGTGCCATAAAATCCGGAATGGAATCTATGTATACGGTATACAAAAGATAGATTATAGCAGATGGCCAGGTGGAGACCTTTAAGGCCAGGCTTTTGGAAAAAGGATTCAAACAAAGGCAATGGATTGACTTTGATGAAACTTTTTACCTATAGCCCTGTTAAAATCAGTTCAGATTTTGCTTACGATTGCTGCTTACTACGACTATGAGATCTGGCATATAGCCAGATGGTTTTCTTTCCAAGGGAAATGAAAGCCTAGTGTGTAAGCTATTACGAACCATATGTGGTTTAAAGCAAGCTTATCGAAAGATGGAACATTCGTTTTGATGAGACAATCAAAGAGTTTGATTTTATCAAAAACGTAGATGAACCATGCGTCTACAAAAGGGTTAGTGGGAGCGCGGTAACATTTCGTATATTGTATTGAATTAGAGTTGACATACATAACAACATAGCAGACCCACTCATAAAGCTACTTTATGAAAGTCACTTTGATCGTCATAAAGACAAGATGGGTATTAGATACCAGAGTGATTGGCTTTAGTACAAGTGGGAGATTGAAAGGAATATGTCCTAAGTCCAATCATGAATTAGGATTTAGGAATAACTTTTATGTAATCTGTTTTGATTTCATTGATATTAATAAAAGACTTGTTTTGTTTTTATTACGGGCTCTATCTATTTAAGTGTTTAAGTAAGATATACCATAGTTTAGAGTAAAGCTTTTTATGGATTATGATGAGATCATAATAGTGAGACCTAAAAAGATGATAACTCTAAACTTAAATAGTTCCTGGTCGTAGGATTACTAACTGGTAATTAATAATCCGCAAAGATCGGTACATACTATGCTTGCTTCATTATGAAGGATGTCTGTTCTCATAGACATTTGTGTGGTGACACTATAGCTAGTATGTAGGTGCTTATTATGGAATAAGTTCACTGAACATGACTCGCACAGCTGAACAACTGATGGAGTTCACTCACGTGTCAGCAGTTGTTCACCTAGTGAAAGTTGTACAAGTATCCTTAGACTTGAGGTTTTCATAGTCATCTTGTGTACACTGAACTATGCTTTGGTTTAGTTCTTAGTCTCCGGGGACAATTATTAGGGCTCTTCTGGGTATAGGAATTTGTACACGAAGATAGTGTATGATCAATAAAGGATCTACCCCTTCCAGTGAAGGAAGCGAATGTTCAAGGCTGATCCACTTATGCTAGTTCAGGAATCTCTGGCCAGAGTGAATGAAATTAGAAAGGAGTTTCTAATTTGCATAGAACTAAACATAGTAAATGGTAAGCAAGTGATTGAATTAGATAGGCTTGACACGAGATCCATGCCTTGTATTTAATCGGGACATTGTAGGGTAGAAGGAGTTTATTGTACGGTAACTATTCACTGAATAGGTTCTTGGTATTCTAAGTAGTGAATTCATATTATCCGGATAGTCGCGATATGTTGAGAAGTATCCCTCACGATGTAGAATAAATGTGATTAATTAATTAATCATATTTAATAAATTAGAGAATTTATATAAATAATGATAAAATAGTTTTATTATTATTTATTTGTACTACCGGCTTAATATTGAACTTACAGGGTCACACCATAAAAAGAGAATGATTTAATGGTGGAGGAAATAATTAATAATGGCTAATAATTATTTATTTATGAAATAAATAATTAATTGGCAAATTTAATAATTGATTAAATGAGAATTAATTGATTATAAATTAATTAAGAAAAGTTCTTAATATTATTAATTAAGGATTTAATTTTTGGAAATTAAATCAAGAGAGAGAATTATTTCTAAAGTGTTTAGAAAAAGGATTAATAATTAAAAGGTGTTTTAATTATTAATGAGAATAATAAATGGGATAATAATAATATTATTTATGGGAAAATTTCAGCTGAAAATTTTGCCTATAAATACACTATTATAGACCCTATTTTATTCTAACCCACATCAAACCCAAAAACCCAAAAAGTTTGGAAAATCCAATTCTCTCCACCTCCTTCCTCCTCCTTAACATCATTTTCTTGGTGGATACCGGTGGAGTGCTTCACACTTGAGGAGCAACTGCTAAGGATCTCTGATCGTTGTCTCCGGATTATTTTAAAGGTTAGATTCGATGCCTATGTTTTTACCACGATTTATATGCTTTTATTTAGATTTTATATGTGTAAAAGTATTTTGCCATGCCCCCGCTGCGATTAAAATCCAACAAGTACAACTATTGAAACAAGCTCTCCTCCAAGAGCACAGAACAAGAGGGGTAGGGACCCTGACCAAATATAAACTTATATAAAAAATAAGAAGGCTAAACCTATGGGGAGTCACAGGGTGCACACACAGTGCCAACTGCAGTCAAAGACTCAGTTACTGCACCATCTCAAAGTCAGATTGATGTGGCTCCAATAAATGTGGAGTCAAAGCCAAATTCTCTCACAATTGAAACACTACACATACAAAATTCTCCCAAAAATTCTCTGGATGTGGATATGATCAACATATCAATTCCTGATTCTCCATCTCTCAAATTCATGGAGGAGCCAAAATCTCATGCAAGTGATCATCATCTTATAGATGATTTGTTGGATCACTTGCCATTTCTTTCTCAAACTATTGAAGGGTCTGTGCCACAAAACTTAAAATCAATCTCCACATACTCAACAATAGTTTTAACTACTATTTCCATTATTTCTTCTTCCTCAATGAATATTCATCATCCGTTGAGAAGTGATTATCTTTCAACGGATGTGCTTAACAGCAGTCATCCGTTGAGAATTCCAACTATACTTTCAACGGATATTTCACATATATTAAATGTCACTGCACAACTTGATATATCTAGATCTATTACAAGTGTAGATGATTTAGTAGTTTTTTAAATCACTCTTAAGTTTGAGGGAAGGGAGTGAATTGAGTGAGAGGTCGGTTTGCTCCCAGGAAAAAGGACAGGAAAAGAGTGAATCTATATATGCATGTTATTTCTTCCAGCATGGAAAAAGAGAGTGAAAGGAGTCCCATCTTAGATGGTGAAGGTGAGGTTTTGAGGGTGGTGAGCCGAGGGGAGCCCTTGATGCAAGAAAAGAGAGATTATGAGAGAAAGGCGGGTATAGGAGAAATAAGGTTGTTATAGATTTTATTTCCCTAGATAATGAACCATTTACTCACCTTGTTATAGCCTACAAAACATTGGCTATTCAGGGCAATGAGGAAACTGAAAGGACACTCAATCTAGTACACACAACAGCATTTATGCAAAGGGCTAATAATGCTTTGTCCTCTTTACCTCCTACAGCTGATGATGTGGAATTAAACTTTGCAGCTCATGGTGATTCTAGGTTTGAAAATGATTTTGATGATGAAGTTGGCACCAACTTAGGGTGAAATGAAGGCCCTCGTTCTTCTACATAAACTCCAGAATGGATGCTCAGTAAGGATTGCAACTATCATTACTTTACATTAACCATGGTCAAACTAATCAGTCAAACTTAGTCAGCCATTCAAGCTACTATAGATGCCAGCACCAAAGTTCTTCTAGAAGCTCATCTCGAGTCTCTCCAACTGCACAAAATTCAAAATCTCAAACAGAATCAAGATGTGGATGATATGAAAAATGTAGTTGAGGCAGTTAAGAAAGAGTTGAATGAGAAGATTGAACATAAGCTTCCAGAGTCAACTATGAGAGAAGTGCAGTTCAAGCTCAGGAAGGAAAGTGATTTGTCAAGGAAAGTTGAGGCCCTCGCTGACAGAATCTCAAAAGTTGAACATTCTATGGCCAAGATACCGGAAGGTCAAGAAACACAGATTCGACTCCTTCAACAGTTGATTGCTTCTCAAATTTCAAACCCTGCTTTACTTGATTCTACCAAAAAGGGGGGAAATGATGTGCACATTTAAGTCAGCAAAGTAATAGTGCAAGCTAATAATATCTGAAAGCCACCAGCCTTGGACATCATTGATCTTATAAATCTTGCAGCAGTTGAGCTCAAGATAAAAGAACAGAGAAAACAGATTGATGACATGATTGCACAATTATTTGGTTCAACTGCTAATCAAGCAAAATCTGTGAGGCATTCTACACAGTTGAACCCAATTACTTTGTAAGAGGTGAAACTAGGAAATTATGAAAGAGGTCAATATTCAATAAAAAAGCAACAACAATCTATTGTGGTTTTGAAGCCTAAAAATCAGTCCTCCAAATTCTCAAGAAAAAACCCAATGGACCAAGCCTATTCACCTCCTAGACCTGATGAAATAAGGCTGTTGGGCAGATCAATTGAAAGCTTCAAGACTATCAAAGCCTCCATACTGAAGCAAAGGATGGAAAGAATCTACAGACATGGGAAACTGATCTGTGTGATGAGTGGTCGCCCTCAGTCTGGAGAAGCCAAAAAGGAAGAGAAGCTGAGATTAAAATCTAAGAAAAAGCAGGCTGCCAAAGAAGCTCAACAGAAAATTGAGAAGCCTATTACCACAACCGAAAGTGAGAAGAAATTGAATGAAAAAAAACCCAAGCCATAGTGGGCAAAAGGAAACAGAGTTAAGGCTAAGGTAAAAACCAAGTAGTGCTACATAAAAGGAAATTGATCCAATATAATCTACAACCTCAATTCAACCAACTGTGCCCACTGCGGAGCCAGCTGAATTTAAGGTTCATCCATGTATCAATTTCCATGGTGAACCAATTTTACCTAAGGATGAACCTATAGATTGGGACAGTTTACCTATGTCTGATCTCAATCTTCCACTATCAGTCAAAAAGAAGACTCCAAGAAGGAAACACAAAGAAATCAAGACTAATCCACCTAAATTCAAAGCCATCTCCAAGCCCAAGCCTATAGTCAACAAGGAGGATCAACTCTTTATTAGAGATATAAAATAATTCTCAGAAATCAATCGCTATCTAGATGAGCTAGAAAAAATAAGAGGGATTGATACTTCATACAAGCTACCAAAAAGATTGGTGTTTAGATGCAAAGTTGGCAAGGAGATTACTTGACCTCTCTAAAAATTCTCAATGAAGGCTACAATGTCCTAGAGAAGGTGTTCTCTGTAATAAAAAAAGGATTTTGGATTCACTAAGGTGGCCAAATTAGAAGTACTCACCAAGATCAGCCAAATCAGACAAAGCTGGAGAGATCCAAATGCACTACCTAGAGTTCTAACTATCACATACACTGTTAATAGAGTGCATTTTAGACCTTACTGGGTGATGGAGTTTAGAGATGAAAAGTTTGTCAGGAGATTTTTCAGACTTGAAGACCAGATGCAAATATCAAGTAATGTTATACTCAACGAAATACAGGAGATGCTGGATATCAATAATGAAAATGAAGCTGAATTTAGATAGCTTCAAAACCAGATTGAGGAGAATGATAAGAGACTGGGAAAGAAGACAAGGGATTTAAGGAAGAGGAAATAATCAGCTCAGTCTAGAAGAGCACCTTGAAAATAACATATAAATATTCCTTACTTTCTTGGTTAAATTTTCAATAGAAGCATTTTACAAATTATCTACTGTTTAGTGTAATATTTTTAATTGGGGTGTTTTGTTATCATCAAGTAAACCTGAATTTATACCTATAATTATATTAGGCATAAATTGGGGGAGATTGTAAGGAATATGTTGGAGGCTTGATAATAACATACCAGAAACACTCTAAGTAGATAAGTGAAATAATTTTGTAGCTTTTAACGGATGATCATATTATTTAATCTGTTGGAAGAGTAGCTTATAAGTTTGTAACACATTAATATATACCAGATTAGCTGGGGGATTTGGGAGTTTTAGTTATTTCTAAGTCATGTTGACTACTAGCAAGATATACAAAATAGAAGGGATAATTTTATATAGAAGACGCCTTGTAATTTTGTATAAGTGAAAGAGTATCAACTTCCATGAAAACTACTTCAACTGCTAATCTACAAAGCTTCGATGGATGACCCTATAAAGCTCACTGGATAATTCATAATACTTTCAACGGATGAGCTAGTCAAGTTTCAACGGATAATTGATCAAGTTTCAACGGATAACTTCTATGAAGGCTCAATGCATTATTAACCAAAAAGAGCAGTTGAAAGTGACTTGATAGTCACATGGATTGATTGTATACAAAAAGAATGTGGTGGCATGGAATAAGGATTTAGAAGAAAATGAAGCATTTACATTTTCATGCAAAATAGGAACATTCAAAGATGTTGTATCTAACTGGATTGCATTGGATAGAGAAATGAAGAAACATGTGATTGGCCCTAGCTTATAGGTTTTATGTTTTATCTTATTTTCACAAGTAACTTGTAATATATAAACCAATAGTAGCAAGTGTTTAGTTTGTTATTCCCTAATAATCTAACAAAGAATTACAGAAGGGGGGTTGAATGTAATTCTGGCTACTTTTTCAATTTTAAGAATAGTTCTACTATGAATGTATATCAGTGTTTGATTTAGATAAAGTGCAGAATGGAAGTATTGAAGAAATCAAACACAAAGTAATCAAATGCAAGTATTTAAAAACTTTCTGGTGGATTGAATTTGTCCACCAAAGATATATATTGATTTGAGAACTCTGTCATGTAATTTGCATACAGCTGCTTACAAGTTGAACTAAACAATGTAAGCAGCTGTGTGCAAATTCAATCCATTGAAACTTTCTGGTGGATTGAATTTCTCTGTTCTTTTGAATTTGTTCATCTGTTGAAACTCAGTGGGATCATCCGTTGAAGCTTTATTGGATCATCCATTGAGACATTAGTTGATTATCCGTTAAAGCCTTGTGGAACATCCGTTGAGGCTATCTTCATGGCAGTCGACTCCATTTCATTTATAAAAGATTACAAGGCATCTACTATTTACAATTTACCAACCTATCTTACATATCAATCTAGTAGTCAATATGACTTAAAACATTCTACAACATCTAGTTCTCTAAGGCATTACAATATACATAAATGTGCTACTAAACTTATTAATGTATAAGCTACCCTTTCAATGGATGTTGAAAGTGATCATCTATTGAAGGCTACAAAATCACTTAATTAAATCTACTAAGTATTTTGTTTAACTTATCAACAAGTACACAACATATTCCTAACAATCTCCCCCAATTTATGTCTACTGGAACTGTAGCCATAAATTAAGAAAAACTTGATGATAACAAAACACCCTATGAATACAGTCTGAATTATAGTAGAAAAAATTGACAAGTGCTGCAATTATTGACAAACATACAGAGGAAAGTTTGTAGAGAGTCTCAAAAGCCATTTTCAAGGTGCTCCTCTAGACTGAGCAGATTTAGATTATTTCCTTGAATGTCTGAACTTCTTACCCAACTTCTCATTGTTTTCTTCAATCTGGTGTTGAAGTTTCCTGTAGAATTCAAATTCATCCTCATTTTTCTGATCCAGCTTTTCTTGCATCTCCATGAGAGTTTCATTGCTTGATATCTTTAGCTGATCTTCCAATCTGAAGAATCTTCTTACACATTTTTCATCTTTGAACTCCATTATCCAGTACGGCCCCAAATGCACTCTGTCTCTAGTGAAGGGAATTGTTAATACTCTTGGGAGTGCCTTTAGATTTCTTCTGCTATTCATTATCTCCTCAATTTTGTTCAGTTGCATTTTCTTGGCAACAATGTTGAATCCAAAATTCTTCTTTATTGAGGAAAAAATCTTCACCAAAACAGAATAGCCTTCATTGAAAATTCTGTGAAGTGGACAAGTCATCTATCTTCCACCCTTGTACCTGAAGACTAATCTTTCTGGAAGATGTTTGTAAGCATCAATAACTCTAACTTCTTCTAGCTCATCCTGAAAAAAGATTTATGTCTGAGAATTCTTTGATGTCACATATGAAGAGTTGATCTCCCTTATTGATAGTTGGTTTGGGTTTGGCCAATGATTTGGATTGAAGTCTGACAGGCTTGACCTTCTTGATTGCTCTTTTCTTTTTCTCTTTGGCTTGGATAGGATTGGAATGTTTAGATCAGGGAGTGGCAGGCTTTCCCAATCTATGGATTCATCCTTGGGAATTATGGTTTCACCACGGAAATTCATGTCAGGATAAACCTTAAATTCATCATGTTCCATTGTGGGCATGGATGTTTGACTTGCGGTAGTAGATTGGGTTGGCATATACTCATCCTTATCTTCATCAAAATCCAGCTTCCTCTTTGGTTTGAGCTTGTGTTTTTGTTTCTTAATCTACTTTGGTTCTCCTTGCTTTTCTTCAGTCTGAGTCTCGGTTGTTACAGTGGGCATTACAGAATTTGTGGTTGTAGGCTTCTTAGCTTGGTTCTTGGTATCTAAGGCAACTTGCTTTTATTGTTGTTCGAGCCTCACCTTTTCTTCTTTCTTAGCATCTGCAAACTGTGGATGTTCAGCCACCACATAGATCAATTTCTCATTCCTGTAAATTTTGGCTATTCTCTTCTTTAAGACTGAGTCTCTGGGATCTTTGAAGAAAGCAATAGACCTTCCAAGAAGTTTCTTCTCATCTGGCTTGGGAGTTTCATAGGCCAGGTCCAATGGATTTTTGTCTGAGTTCTTTGGATAATTTCTCTTTGGATGAAAAATCACATTGGCCTTTGGAGATTTAATTAATGAGGGTTGACCTCTTTCCATGTTCCCTAAGCTCATTTCATTTGCTGAAATTGGTGGCTTCGTGAAGGCAATTGCTGGAATTATTACCTTGCTGACATTTATGTGGAGCACTCTCTCCCCCTTACTAGCTGAATCTTCCTGGATAACTGGAATGATAGAGTCTTTCTCCCTATTTTCGTTAGCATCAAGTTGAGTGGAAGTTGGGGTTTGTGCAACCACCAGTTTCTGAAGAAGCAGTGTCAGTTGAGCTTGATGAAGTTGAATTTGGGTAATAGAGGTTTCTAGAGTCCTTAGCTTGGTATCCAAAGAATCCACCTTGGTACTGAGATCAGATTTTTTTCCTGAGTTGTCTGTTGATATCTAACATTGTTGAGGCAAGAAGCATAGACTCTAATCTTTTAGTAATGTCCTTTTTGACCTGTCCAATCTCTGTCTTGATCTCAGACACATCTTGATTTTCTTGAGAGATTGAATTTTGTGTAATTAATGAGACTCAAGGTGTGCTTGGAAAAGAATTTTGGTGTTGGCATCAACCTGACTTTGAGAATGTGCTGTAACTGAGTCTTTGACTTTAGCTTGCACAGTGTGTGCACCCTGTATATCCCAAGTGTTTTACATTTCTTATTTCTAGTGTAAGTTTGGGGTGAGTTTGTGTCCGTAACCCTTTTATCCTGTGCTCTTGGTTGAGAGCTCGTTTCAATAGTAACATCCTTTTAGGAGGATGAAACTAAT
Source organism: Apium graveolens (assembly GCF_009905375.1). Taxonomy (NCBI): domain Eukaryota; kingdom Viridiplantae; phylum Streptophyta; class Magnoliopsida; order Apiales; family Apiaceae; genus Apium; species Apium graveolens. The sequence goes on from NC_133647.1 coordinate 82,529,538, forward strand.
AATGAGCTTAAATCCTTATTCAGCACTACAGTTTGTTGGGAAACTGCAGTGTGGCTAGGTTGGGTTACACACACCTCTCCATCGTTATTCTTAGGGTTTCTTTTATGTTCACCTTGTCCCTCACCAGGCTCACTTCCCTTTACACTCCCCTCTTGGTTTTTAGTGGATTTTACAACTAGCTTCTTTTTAGAGAAACTGGAGGGGGTTTCCTTTGACTTGGATTTTGGAATTCTGTATTTTGTGGCTTGGGTAGGCACCTATTTGGTCACTACAATAGACTCCATAGCCACAGTTGTTAACAAAGAAATTTTTGGTAGAGAAGTAGCAGGGACAAAAGTGTTTACCTTACTTACTTGAGGCTGCTCCATGATTGACATATAGATTAAGGGAACCTCCCTATGGTGATTGGCCCTGTTAAGATCAGCAATAACCCTTCTCTCTTGGACCCAACAATCAAGCTTGTTTGTTGGGTTCTCAATTGAGAGATTCTCAGAAACAAAATTAGCTATCATCCTAAGGAATCTAGCATAATAAATGTTCTTAGACCTCTTCTTTATATTCCATAATTTACTCCCTATTTCATACATCACAGAGGTGCTAAAATTAAAGTACTTATCACTAAGAAGCATATAAAACATATTAACAAGTGAGTAAGTGACAACATCAAAATTACTACCTTTATCAGAGAGCACCTTAATAAAATAATCACATAGAAAGCTCCATTCTTTCCTAAAGCCTAGTCTCCTAATTTCACCTAACTTGATGACAGTCAGAGCATAACACATAGAAATAAGCATGTTACTTACATCAGTGTCTGTGTGTGGGGCAACAATGTTGTGTTGTTTTCAGGAAATTTAAAGCATTTTTCAATGGCATCATAATTAATACAGTGTTCCTTACCTTTAAGAGTAAGGATAATGGTTTTTTCCTTGGAGTTGAACACAGCGGTAGTCCAAATCTTCTTAACAACCTCATAGTAGATAATTGGAGACTCAAGCATAGCATAACTCAGTTTACAGCTTAAAATGAAGTCCATCATTTTGTGATAGTCTTCAGATATAGGAATTTGCTTATTCGCCAAAGCTACGAAGTTGTTCTTTTCATAGACATACCCAGTTTGAGACATGATTTTGACTACAGGTGCCATTGCTGTGATTGAGAGTAGTTGCAGAAAAAGGGTTTTTACTTTGGAGATGAAGAGAGATTAGACAAATAGCTTGAGAGAGATAAAAGTAAAAGTGAAAATGAAATTGGTTTTTATACTCTCTCAAAAATAAACTGTCAAAAATTAAAAAGTAAAAATAAAGTAACCAATCAAATTAGCCCAAAATAGCCGTTTACAAATAAAGAAAACTGTCAAAATTCTAATGATTATCCATCAAAATATATTTACAGGCTGTAAGTAAATTCAATAGATAATGCCTAGAATTAAAGTCTGAGATTAAAGGCAATTTGACGGATAAGAATAATGTACCCAAAGTAATATTTGATACTTCAACGGATGACGGAATTCAACGGATATTCATCTTCAACGGATAATGAACATCCGTCGAGAGGTAAATTCTGACTTAGTCAAAATTTCATCTTTTGACAGGAAATATCAATTTTTTTTCTGGCTGCATAACAAACTGCTTAGACATTAGAACAAACTAAGAGTAATTAAGTATACCTAACTCACTTACCAACCTATTAAAGGTAGATTCATCAAGTGGCTTGGTAAAGATGTCTGCAAGTTTCTTCTCACTTAGAATAAAATGAAGTTTCACAGTACCATTCATAACATGCTCTCTAATGAAGTGGTACTTGATGTCAATGTGCTTGGTCCTTGAATGTTATACTGGATTTTTAGTAATTGCAATAGCAATTGTGTTATCACAGAAAATAGGAATCTTATTCACCTGTAGACCATAGTCCAACAGTTGATTTTTTATCCATAAAATATGTGCACAACAACTACCAGCAGCAATATATTCAGCCTCAGCTGTAAAAGTAGAGACTGAATTTTGCTTTTTACTGAACCAGGATACTAGCTTATTTCCTTAAAATTGAGAGGTTCCTGTAGTACTTTTTCTATTAATTTTATAACCTGCATAATCTACATATGAATAACCATTTAGATTAAAACCATAATCTCTAGGATACCAAAAACTAAATTTTAGTGTTCATTTGAGATATTTGAAAATTCTCTTAATATCTACTAAATGAGATTCTCTAGGATCAGCCTAAAATCTAGCACAAAGACATGTAGCAAATATTATATCTGTCCTACTTGTTGTTAAATATAAACATGATCCAACCATGCCTCTATAGCTTTAAATATCCACAGACTTTTTAGCAGTGTTTATATCAAGTTTAGTTGCAGTGGCCTTGAGAGTTTTTGCCGATGTGCAATCCATTAAATCAAACTTCTTTAAAATATCATAAACATATTTGGTTTGACTAATGAATATTCCATCACCAACTTGCTTAACTTGTAAACCAAGAAAGTAAGTTAGTCCTACCATCATGCTCATTTCATATTTACTTTGCATCAATTTGGAAAAAATTTTGCAAAGCTTTTCATCTGTAGAGCCAAATATTATATCATCTACATAAATTTGAACAAGTATACTATAGCCATTAACATTTCTATAAAATAAAGTTTTATCAACAGTATCTTTTGTGAAATGATTTTCTAAGAGAAACTTTGACAAAGTGTCATACCAGGCTCTAGGTGTTTGCTTCAGTCCATAAAGTTCTTTCAAAAGATAGTAGACATATTCTAGAAAATTGGGATCTTCAAAACCAGGAGGCTGACATAGACTTTCTCCTCCAAATCTCCATTCAGAAAGGCACTTTTGACATCCATTTGATAGACTTTAAAATTGGCATGGGCTGTATAGGCTAGAAAGATTCTGATGGCTTTAAGTCTTGCAACATGAGCAAATGTATCATCAAAATCTATTCCTTCTTGTTGACAATAGCCCTTAGCAATCAATCTAGCTTTGTTCCTGACTATTATACCATTTTCATCCATTTTGTTTCTGAATACCCATTTGGTGTCAATAGAATTCTTTTCTGTAGGATTGGGTACCAGTTTTCAAACTTTATTTCTTTCAAATTGGTTTAGCTCCTCCTGCATAGCTAAAACCCAATCAGGATCCAATAGAGCTTTTTCTACTCTTTTAGGTTCTTCCTGTGATAGAAGGCTATTGTAAAGACATTCTTCTTGAGTTGCTTTTCTTGTTTGCACTCTTGAAGATGCATCACCAATAATTAATTCAAATAGGTGATCTCTTGACCATTTTCTCTGTTGTGGTAGATTAGCTCTAGATGAAGAGGCCTCATAATTGTCTTGATGAGTGACTGAGTTTTGATTAGAAAAAACTCCCCCTGAGTTTGTGGATCTATGACTTGAAGTTGGGGTAATTTTTTATTGTGATATGTATTGGCTATCAACTCATATTGATGGATCAACGGATGTTGTTCTTTGCCTTTTGACGGATGATGTAGATTGTCTTTCAACGGATGATGTACTAGGTCTTTCGATGGATGTTGAATAATGTGCTTCATTAGTTGTGGACTTTTCTGCATTGTCCTTAGATATTGGTTCTTGATCACTTTAATCATCACTATCAACACAAATCATCTCAACATTATCAAATTTGAGGCTTTCATGGAAATCTCCATCTTGTAGTCCTTAATCTTTTTATTATCAAACATATCATGTACTGATTCCATTACAATGTTGGTTGTGAGATTGTAGACTCTATATGCTTATCTGACTGCATATCCAACAAAGATACCTTCATCTACTTTGGCATCAAACTTTTCATGCTAATCAGTTTGATTTCTTAAGATATAGCATTTGCAGCCAAAGAAATGAAGAAAGTTTAATATTGACTTCCTGTTCTTGAACAATTGGTAGGGTGTCATGCATTTTGCTTAATTAACCAAGGAAATATTTGAGTGTAGCATGCAGTGTTTACAGCTTCTTCCTAAAAGTATGTTGGTAACTTTGATTCTTCTAGCATTGTTCTTGCAGCTTCAATAAGAGATATTTTCTTCCTTTCCACCACTCCATATTGTTGTGGGGTTCTTTCTATTAAAAACTCATGCATGATCTCATTCTCTTCACAAAACATCCTCATCACAGAATTCTTTATCTCAGTTCCATTGTCACTCCTGATTCTTCTAACTTTGAAGTCGGGATGATTGTTAACTTGCCTAATGTGATTGATGATGATTTCACTAGCTTCATCTTTGGATTTTAGAAAATATCTCCAAAAGAACTTTGAGAAATCATCCACAATTACTAGGCAGTATCTTTTCTTTGAGATGGATAATACATTGATTGGTCCAAATAAGTCCATGTGCAGTAATTGCAAAGGTTCTTCAATTTTTGAATCAAGCTTCTTCCTAAATGATGCCTTGATCTGCTTTCCTTTCTAACAGGCATCACACAATCCATCCTTTGAGAATTCCACTTGAGGAATTCCTCTTACCAAATCTTTCCTGACTAGCTCATTCATAGTCTTGAAGTTAAGGTGGGACAGCTTCTTCTGCCATAGCCAACTTTCATCTTGACTTGTCTTGCTGAAGAGACAAGTGACAGATTCTGCATTTGATGAGTTGAAATCAGATACATACACATTTCCTTTTCTCACGCCAGTGAGAACCACTTTGTTACTTTTCTTGTTGGTCACAACACAGGCTTCAGAATTAAATGTTATTGAGTTGCCCTTATCACAAAGCTGGCTGATACTCAAAAGATTGTGCTTGAGTCCATCCACTAGGGCACCTTCCTCAATGATGACACTGTCTTTAGAAATCAAGCCATATCCCACAGTATAACCCTTGCTGTCATCTCCAAAAGTGATACTTGGGCCAGCTCTCTCCTTGAGCTCAGTGAGCAGGATAAAATCTCCAGTCATGTGCCTTGAGAACCCACTATCCAAATACCAAATATTCTTTCAATTTCCCTGCACACAACAAAATCAAATCAAGTTGATTTTGGTACCAAAGTTTCCTTGGGTCCTGTTTTGTTAGCCTTTTCTTGGGTTTCTTAGGCTTGTCTTTATTTGACTTAGGTATTTGAGATTCATCCTTAGTCAACTGAGTAGAACCCTTTAAACCATTCATCATTGCAGAATTATCATGCACGAGCTGGTTAACATGGAAAGGCATATTTTGTGCAAACATGTTATTCCAATAAAGTATGTCAAATGGAATTTATGGCATACTAAATGCAGTATAATAAGGATTTTATGAAATGGCATATTAGCAAACTGTGCATTCAAATTATGTGCAGGAATAACATTCACAGGCATAGTTAGCATACTAGGAAATGAAGGAGGTGCAAACATGGGAGCAGGCATAACAAGTTTGAAATTAACAGACAAATGATTATAACTACCACATCTTACACATATTTCTCTAGGAACATATTTATCAGGTGTGTAGTTGTTATGCTTGTTAATTCCTACTTTCCCATTCCTATTGTTTTTCTTTTTAGATTCTTCCTTAACCTCAATTTTCTCCAATCTGTCATTCAATTTCTTGATTGACAAATGCCCTACATTGACTTTCTTGTTCTTTTTCACTAGACTTGTTTCTCCTAGAACAAAGTTCTTGGAAACTGATCCATATTTCTCATTTAACTTAGCTAGCTGGGATTTGCTAACTGGCTTTCTTTCACTCAACGGATGTGGTTTCTTGTCTTTCGACATATAATTCTTTTGATTATTCGACGGATAATATTTATCATCCGTCGAATCCACGTCCGTTAAAAGTCCTTCTTCCAAGTTGGAATTCAGTTTCTCTTTGCTCTTTTTCCAGGCTTCATCACTAAAGGATTCTATACCTTGAACTTTAGTAATTTGAGCATGAACATCTCTGGATGATTTCCATGCCTTGATTACTTCATGTTCTCATTCAAGCTGCTTTCTTAAAATTTCCTCTTTCTTTAGGGATTCAGTTAGTTCTTCTTTAGCAGTCTTGCATTCTATCTTTAATTTCTCAAACTCAACAAATTGAGTTTCTAACACATTGTTTCTTTCACTTAAAAACAGATTGTTCTCTTTAATTTTAGTGTTTTATTTAGTGAGGGATTTGAGAGTAAAATGCAGATGATATAATTCAGTAGACATGTCATTTATGGCATTATAACACTCAGCTTTAGATAAATGTGCTAGATTAGTGGTGATTACCTGATTACTTGAAGAACTAAGTTCTGCTTCATTTGATTTGGCCATCAAGGCTAGATTGGCATAGCTTGTATCCTCATCTTCATCCAATCCATCAGCAGCCCAGTCATTTTCTTGAGTTAGAAAGTCCCTTTCCTTTTGTTTGAGCAAATCAAATTACTTATTTTTGTAATCCACAAGCTCAAACTTCTTTCTGTCAGAATCAGCCTTTCTGCATTCACTGGAAAAATGATCAGTCAAGCCGCACTTGAAACATTTGAATTTTGACTTGTCAACCATGTTTCTGTTGGCTTGGTTGCTCCAAAATTCTTCTTGAATTTGATCTTGGCAAACCTTCTTGATAGAAAAGCTAGGTGTTCATCTAAGTCATCCATATCGTATTGACTAAGATGATCTTCATGTCCAGTTACTAGCCCTTTTCCCTTGCCATCACAAACTATAGGGTTAGTTGCAGAATCCACAGCTTCAACCTTTATCTCTTTCTCTTTCTCTTGCCCAACAACCTCCTTTCTTTCTTCCTTTCTCTAGCCTCTCATCTTGCTCTATTTAAAGCTCATAGGTCTTTATAATCCAATACAGTCTGTCCAAGATGAATTCCTTGTAATCTTGAGAATTTCTTAATGAGACTGTCATAGTTTTCCATTCCTTTGGCAGAGATCTAAGGAATTTAAGGTTTGAGTCTTTTGTCTGATAGACTCTTCCATGCAACTTTAGAGCATTTAGTATTTTTTGAAATCTACTATATATGTCAGTGAGTGACTCATTTTCTTTGCTATGAAAATGCTCATATGACTGAATCAAGAGTTGCATTTTGCTTTCCCTTACCTGCCCAGTTCCATCACATATAACTTGAATAGTATCCCAGACATCCTTAGAAGTTTTGCAGTTTATGATGTTGTCAAACATGTCACCATCAACACCATTAAACGGAATATTCATGGCCTTCTTATCCTTGTGAACTTGTTCAATATCTGGATCAGACCATTCTGCTCTAGGCTTTGGGATGGATGGCTCATTTCCTGTAGCAGCTCTTATAGGAACATGAGGACCTTTCTCAATGCAGTGCACATATCCTTCATCTTGAGAAAGAAGATGCAGGTGCATTTTCACCTTCCAGTGGTGATAATTTTCTTTGTCCAGAAATGGAATCTTCACTCCAACATCTTTTCTGTTCATCTTGTTAGTTGTTGTGATCTTTAAACTCTTTGTCCTTCAAGCGCTTTCTCTGATACCAATTGTTATTCCCTAACAATCTAACAAAGAATTACATAAGGGGGTTGAATGTAATTATGGCTACTTTTTTAATTTTAAGAACAGTTCTACTATGAATGTATATCAGTGTTTGATTTGGCTAAAGTGCGGAATGAAAGTATTGAAGAAATTAAACACAAAGTAATCAAATACAAGTATTTAAAAACTTTTTGGTTGATTGTATTTGTCCACCAAAGATATATATTGATTTGAGAACTCTGTGATGCAATGTATTTGTACACAACTACTTACAAGTTGAACTCACAAGTACAGAGAAATTATTTACAGATATAGCTTTATCTATTTCTCTGGTAATTGCTTACTTACTTGGATACTGTTCTACTTGCTACACATGGTTTATATACCACCAAGTTACATGATAAAAAGACAAACAAATAAGACAAAATGTTTATAGTTTAATTTCATGCCCCTTCATCTATCAGTCCAGCATCTTTGAATATCTTCAGTTTAGCATGGAAATGGAAATGCTTCTTTGTTCTCTAAAACCTGATAATAGGTTGTCACATTCCTTTTGCATACAATCAGTGCATGTGACTGTCAAGTCACTATCAACTGCTCTTTTGAATTTTTTCATCCGTTGAAACTTAGTGGAATCATTCGTTGAAGCTTTATTGGATCATCCATTAATACATTAGTTGATTATCCGTTGAAGCCTTGTGGAACATCTGTTGAGGCTATCTTCATGGAAGTTGACTCCATTTCATTTATACAAGATTACAAGGCATCTAATATTTACAATTTACCAACCTATCTTGCATATCAATCTAGTAGTCAACACGACTTAAAATATTCTACAACATCTAGTTCTCTAAGATATTACAATATGCAGAAATGTGCTACTAAACTTATTAATGTATAAGCTGCCCTTTCAACGGATGTTGAAAGAGATCATCCGTTGAAGGCTACAAAATCACTGAATTAAATATACTAAGTATTTTGTTTAACTTATCATCAAGTACACAACATATTCCTAACATAGTTTCAAGAATTACATTTTGATTAAGAACTACATAGTAAGAAAGCTATATCCTTAGTCTCTCAAGTTCTAAGTTTGTAAACACTTGTAAGCAGCTGTGTGGTATTTGCATCACATATATTTCTTCATATTTACATATATCTCTAGTGGAAATATCAATCCACTAGAAATTTTTTAAACACCTATTTATTTACTTTGTGTTCTTGAATACTATCTTTGTTTATCTGCACTCAAACATATTCAAACACAGATATATAATTAGTAAGAAGTTTTTCAGAATTTTAAAAAGTAACCAGAATTCTATTTAACCCCCCTTCTGTAATTTTGTTGATAGATTGTTAGAAAATAACAGCATTATATTAAACAATCATTTTATAAATATTTTGGACTTGTTTTTAGTTGTTCCTTTAAGACCTGAACTGATTTTGTGCGAACATTTTCATGTTTCCGTAACTTTAGCATTCAAGAACGACAAGCTAGAGAACTATATTCATATATATAGAGAGAATTACTAGAATATAACATGCAATTGATCATGGTACATAAAAAATAATTTAAACATTATCCTTTCATTGCTGAAATGCAATTAAGGCATAAACTATAATCGCTTTAGTGATAAACTCAGTAGCTTAGGGTGAAATGGCATTAAAGGCATAAACTTTTAGTTCATGAAAAGATAGGAAGGCATCAAACTCAGCAACTTATAGATTCTGTAATTACAAGTCAAAATGACCTAAGACATAAATTGCTAATAATTAATATTTGCAAGTGTTGTTCATCAAAAAACGTTGTGGCACAAAAACTAACCTTACGTATTTTTCTTGTGCAAATTTAACTTTTCAGCTAAGATTTAAATTCTGAAGTAACAAATACTTGGTAATTTGCTCCTAAAGTTTTTTAGCGGCATAACTAAACAAACCACTAGACTCATTCTATGAAAGAAAAATGATTTTTTTATTTAACTTTAGAGTTGCTTAAAACCAACATAAAGATATGGAAAACTAAACATTTTGTTAAAATAAAAGTAAAATTAAAATAAATAAGAATACAAATAAGCACGAGGAAAAGAGTACAAAAATATAGAGGAAATATACATATAAATATATATACACGGATATACATAAAAATAACCTAGTTGAGAAGATATACACTAATTGAGATTGAACTACCAAAAGTTCAAAATCAAAAACCCTAATAGAGAACACGAACAAGAAGAACCTGATTGCTCCAAGCCCCAAATCCAAAACCCTAATTAAAGGCCCGATTAAATTACAATGCATAAACCCGAAGAGAGATTGATTAAAAGTTGAAGACTTGATTAAAATAGATGAAGACCCGATTAGTTTAAGTGAAAAGAGAGTGCATAGTGAAGAATTGATGAATCGATGAGTGTCGAAATTAGTTTTGTGTGTGGATGAAGAGAGTTTTTAGCGAGAGTTTCAACGAGAGTGAGTAGCTTGTTTTTGTAATTTTAGTTTTTAATTAAGTGAAAATATTTCATTTCCCCCCAAACTTGTGTTTGTATTTTTAAATAAAATTCCCCCCTCCCATGTAATATTCAGCAGCTCTCCTGTAATATCCCATATTTTCAATTATTATTATTATTATTATTATTTGGAATGGTTTATATGATTTTATATGAATTTTAGTGAATTATCTGGTAATTGGAGTTGATGATTGGATGTTTATATATGATATTATTTGAGTATTTTAATTTCATATGTGCAGAATAAAATATAGATAATTATGATATTTTTCTGGTAATTTTTGGACTGTTATATGATTTTATAATGATTTATAGATTTAATAATTATTTTCTGAGTAATTACAAAACTATTTTATAAAGCCGGGAATCGTCCAACCTCAACTGTTTTTACGTTTTTACAACCCGAAACTCTTCCGAAAACTCCTTCCTAACCTAATCTGGTAATTCCGGACATTTTCCGTGTTTTAACTTTTTCAATCTGGATTACGGTTTGACCCGTACGCGTCCCGACGCAAAATTTTTGATACGATAATCGTTTTAATAAATGAATAAAACCCGTATTCTCGAAAGGCGGAATATTATTATATTTTTTTGTATAAAGTGTTTTATAAGAGTTCGATTTTGATAATTATCCAAATTTGATATTAAATTGTATCGTTTTTATAGCTACTTAGCGGTTAAGTACTCTATTTTCGGATCCAATACGATCCAATAGGGTACTTGTTACGTGTTAAAGATGCATTTATATGAATCGATCCATAATTTAGGCATGTGTTTATTTGCGTTATTCGTTTTATCACATTCTATGTGTGTGAATGTATTTTATACGTGTTCGGGTTTTTCGTATAAATTAAGTATCGTTTTTGTTTTTCGAAAATAAACGGACCGGGAACCCACCGGGGCGTCAAACCCCACAAAATCCGTGTTTTTATTTTTATAAAATTATTTGTATTTCAAATACCCTTTATTTTTGTATTTTCGGATTATTCGCAATTTTTGGGGAATTTTGACATTAATTTTGTAGTTTATCGTTTTTTTAAAATTATTCCTCGTAATTAATATTTTGGGGTCCTAATTATTATAATTAGGGGATAAGAACACCCTTAATTTATTTTGGGATATAATTTCTGTAAAAATATAAATACCAGCCATTTATTTATTTATTCATTATTTTTATAAAATTTTCAGAAAAATCATAAAATCAAGAACAGTTTTTGGGGGTGAAAATTTCTGTAGCAACTTCAATCACGATCTTTGATCGATCTAGTAAACCAAATCAGACGTTCTGGTAGTCAAAATAATCCTTTCGACGAGAGATTTATGTTGATATTAACATCTTGATTTGAGGTATAGTAATTCGAAAAGTCGAATTTTAAGCTTTTGTTCTTGAAATCGTTTTTGGATTTTGAGTGATTGTTGATTGTTTTTGTTGTTGCAAATAGCTTTAGGATGATTAGTAGAATTGATTTGTGTGTTTATTTCAATTGTTTTAGTTTGAAATTGATTAATCCGAGTTTTAAGTTTTTAGATTTTTTTGATGCGAATTTGTGATTAAATCGTGATGTTCTGGGTAATTTTAATGATGGGAATAGTTTGTAATCACTTTGAGCTTTATTTTGGTATGAAAAAAGTGATTTTTAGTTAAAGATTCGGTGTTTTGATTGTTTGGCCGGAAACCGGAGCTTCTTGTCGGTTTCTATATTGTTTTCGATCGGAATCGGTGTTGTGGGGATGGTTAGGGGTGTTTGATAATTGATTCGTAAATAAGAAGTGATATTGGACATTTTGGGACTGAAAATCGGTTGAATCGAAGTCGAATGGGGGTGTTGCAGTGGCGCCGGGAATTCGCCGGACTCCGGCGAAGTCGCCGGTTTCTGGGGAAATCCCAGATTCCGGTCGACCTTCAACCGGAGTTCTTGGCAACCCGGTTGAAACCCCAACCCGACCCGACTTCAGTTAGCATGACCCGACTTTGATCTTGTATTTCCCAAAACTAGATATTAAAACCTGTTTCTGTATTTCCTCTTTATAATTTATTCTTAAATCATTTTCTTATTTCCAAAAATCATTTGTTTTATTTTTAAAAATCATTTACTTACTATTTTTAAATTCTAAAAAAATTATTTTCTTAATTATTTTAAATTTCTAAAATAATTTTCTTTTATTATTTTCAAAAATCTAATTTGATTTAATTATTCATAATTCATTTTAGTTAATTATTTATGAATTTAATTAATTGATTAAAATCATTTAATCAATTAATTTTATTTATAAATAATTAAATAAATATAAATTATTTATAATTAATTCAAATAATTCCTAAAAATTATTTTTAAACTTTTAAAAATTATATTTTGGTATTTAAAAATCAATTAATATTATTATTAATTGATTCATTTCCATTTATTTCTTATTTTATTCATAATAATTAAACCGTTCGTCCGTTTAATACGAAATGAACGGGTACAGACTCAGAAAAATATTCCGCTTTCAATAAAAATACTTTCGAGGCCCAAATCCTTTTGTTTCGAAATGTCGCTTGTTTTGCAAATCGATTCTGAGTCGCATAGTGACTGAAAATCATATTTTTGATCCGATTTCAGTTTTAAACATATCGAGTCAAACCATTTGACGAACCGAGACATGTTTTATATGTATTATGTGATACGTGGATTATGTGTTTATATGTTATGTGAATTACGTGCGTACATGAGTCAAGAGTCCTGTGTTTGGCTGTTGTAATTATGTGTGGGTTATCGTATGGGTAGACGATAGGTTTTTGACGCGCAGTTTGTCGAGTTATTACCATTTAGACGATTAAAGTGTGATCTTTTAATTATAGATAAGAGTCTTTCAAGATGATCAGGACTAGATGGAATGGATAAAGACTAGAGTTTAATAGTATAGAATAGTGGGTTGCAGCACTGCATGAGCAACAGATCAGAGATTTAGCGAAGTAAAAGACGGTGATGCCTTGAGATGCCAGACTAAGATAATTGTGTTTCTACGAGTGTGACTAACTGCTAAAAACCCAAAGGCAAGTATCCATATTATCACTTATTGTTCAAGTGATATTTATTATAAATCTTCTTATGCAAGTATTGCTTTTCCTATTCTCAGTTCGGAATAGATAATGTTTTACATATCGCTGAATTAAATGATTCTGTTTATGCAAGCACTCTTCTTCTATTCTATGTTCAGAATAGCTAAGTGATTTTATTTATCAAATTATTGGTTTTATAAATGTTTTGGATTTTGAGAAAGATGACGTTGTTTTGGTTTTAATGTCCAAGTAAATGGGCGAATAAAAGTTTATAAGGGTGTCGAGTATTATGACCCCTTTCAATAAAATATTTTAAGATTGGATGGTTGCATAAGAGGCCGTGGCGGCGGTCCAGCGGAGATTTAGGTATTATACAGGATATAATACCATTAGGCCGATATGTGCCTTGGGTACCCCTTTGTTTAGTTGGATATGCTTCGGCATACCGGTGTTGCTCTGCGGCTGATCACCGGCGGCAACACACCGTCGTTCGAGGATTCCAATCTAAATTATTATATTGTTTTTGATAATCTTATAAGGAATGATTTATCAACTATTTTGATTTTGAATAATGTTACACCCGACATTTCTGTGTAATATTAATTGTAAATTTGGTGTAATTATAAAGCCGAATGCCAATATATTCAACTATTGTATGCTTGTGTGAATGAGAATTCTGCGTCTTAAATTTTCGTTATGTGGTATATGAATTTTCAAAGCAAAAAATTTATTTATTTCTTTCATTTTTGATTTATAAGGAATATTTTTAAACCTTGAATAAATATCTTTTTAAAAGTTATTTGTTCACAAAATTCAAAAGTAGTTTTATAAAATTTCTAAAAATCCAAGTTATTTTATGGTATAAATTTTATAATTTTTGAACTTGTGTTTTATTTTATAAAAATAAATCTTTATCAATGTTAATTGTTATATTTAGCAAATTACATAGTTGTCCTTGCATGCAAATCCTTTCTATTCAATCCAAAAGGGCTAAAGAGACAATTACCACCCCACTAACTCTTATTTTCTAGCCAAATTCCTCCTTTACCCTTGCATGCAAATTGATCCAAGTTTAAGTGGAAGGGTGGTCATGTCAATTCTCATTCCCACTCACATTTTGCCAAATCAAAAATCATAAAACAAGCAAATGGCATGATCATTCACTCCACTCACACCACACTTTCTCCTCCCTCCTTCCTCCCCCTCCCTCTTTGCTTTTCCTGCTCCCCTCTCGGCAATTCCCAAAAACCGAGCCCCCATCCCCTTCTTTCTTCATTTCTCACTCAAACAATCATCCTATTATCAAGTAATCATACTCCCTACATGTTGTTCTTGTATATCTTAAGAGTTTAGAGTAGAAAAACTTATTTGTTGACCTTGCATGGTGGTGTTTTGTTAAAACTCCAAGTGAATATCCTTGATTCTTGTGAATTCAAGGCTTTCACCGTGAGTTATAGTTGCAAAGGGTTGAGAATGGCTAGACATGAGTATGCTACACTCATGCAATTGTTGTTTTCACCCTAATCCATTCGGCCATGACTTGATAGGAGCCGAATGGATGGTGTTTTGGTTGTCATGTTCCACTTTGTGTGTTTTTGTGATGATAACATGAAAATCTTCGTGAAGTCTTGATAAAACCCTTTGCATGCTAAGTGATCATCTAGATATAGCTTATGCTAGGCTTGCATGTCAATTTCATGATAAAACATATTTAGAAAACATGTTGTTTGGCTTGCAAAACTCGAAGACATGCATGCATGTGGATTTCATTTAGAATGTTATAAGATTTTGATCATTTGGAAAGATTTTATTAGTAACCTTTAATTTTAGTAGGAATAATGTGTTAATATTGATTAATGCTTCTTGATGCATGGTAATAAGTCGTGTATATCTTTTATAAAATGCATAACTTGTTGTTTTAAAAACTTGATGATTTGTGAGTTGTGAAATGTGGTTTCTTTTGTTTTGCCATTATTGCACCTTAGGTAAGGATGATATCCACCAAGATTATTTTGATTATAAGGGAGTTATTTCAGTAGATCACCATGTTTAAGTCTTGGTTTGGGTATTGGGCTGTTGGTGGTTGAGTTTGTCAAGTCAAAACCTTGGAGAAAAGGAGAGTTTTAGTTTCTGCAGAAAATCAGTTTAGTACCCTGAGGTTTAGAGTGAGTTTTGACCATGTCATTGATGTGCACTTTGAGGCCCAAGCCACCAGAAGTTATTATTGGGAGTATATAAAAGGTTTTAGGTGTTGGTTGGAGGTTTTCATGTCGTTTGGTTAGGTGCACAAGTAGAATAACAAAATCTGTCCAGCAGGGGACAGTTTTGTTGCAACTTAGAAATAGGGAGATTTGACCATGTCATTGGTAGGCCCTTATTAGGCCCTGTTGGGCCTTAGTTAGAGGGAGTGTCAAAGAAGTTTTTCCAACCATAGTTCATAGGATATGAGTTAGAACCATGTGTCACAAGTTAATTCAAGTTAGGGTGTTTTCTGCCCAGGAAAACAGGGGAACCATGGACTTTTAGCTTAGGCCCAAGAAGGCCCAAGCCAGGCCCTTGAGCCACATCAAGTTTGGGAGATGCCCTTAGGTCAGGAGAGTCTTGTGTAAAAGTTTTGAAGGAAAAATTGTAGTTTAAGAGTGTCGAATACACTCAAGAAACCATAGTTATCATTCTGAAATTTGCACCAGTGAGCACTTTCACTTATCACATAGCTTTAGAACACTTAGGAGTGAGATTTAGGTTGACCACCATAGTTGTAAGATAGTATAAGGTTAGTAGAGAAAAAGGCACAAGTGAGGGTCAATAGGTTTTGTATAGTTTAGTAAAGGCACATCGAGTTAGGAAGCCAAAATTAGAAGACTTTGTCTAGTTTAGCGACCAAGTAACTTAAGTTGTGAGTCAAGATCATCCAAGCCTAGTGTTGCATTATGGTGTATATGGTGTTATTTGGTATTAATATATGATATGTGATTATGTGGCTATGTGTGTGCAATTATAAATTAAAGGTGATTATAAATTAAGTACATATAGGCCTAAGTGCCATCCGTGTTTAAATTCAGGTTGTAAATAGGTCAAGTTGGTGAGAGTATATTATAATGAGGATTATTATTATTTATGTAGGATCTCGAGACGAGGGAAAACTTGCCATAAAGGTCGAGTGAAGCTCCATTTGTTGCTCCTACCAGTCAGACCAGACCAGCCTTTCTCAAGGCAAGTGATTCAACTTGTCCTTCATATTTACTGCTAATAGTTCATACATTGCTGCAACTATCCTGTGTCATTTGATAGATTAAATCAAGCGTATATAATGTTTATCTTTGAATTATATAGTGATGCCATGATAAAAGAAAGGGTAGTAATAACTCTTGGTTGATTCTCTTGATTAACATGCTGATGATTCCTAAGTGTTGATATCTCATCCTGATACTTGAACCCCTATAGAACCTTACCTTGAACCCTGATAGTCAGATACTTATCAAAGTGATTCCTCATTGATTGATACCCCTCTTTCTTATCCTAAAGCTTGACAATTCTGATATATCCTGAGTTAAAGATCATTTCTGCATACCTTAACACCCTTAGTATTCATGAAGCTTATCTTCTTGATGATCCAGCTTTTGAACCTTGATGAGAAACCTTTGCTTAAAGCCCAATTTGGCATTACCCTTTTTATAATATCCAATAGCCTCACTAAATCCCCATGTCTAATCTTTGATATATGAAAACCATTCAGTTACTTAAATAGAGTATAGTTTTGTGAATCATGGCCCTGAGATTTAGTACCATATTTCCCGTGTTTCGAGTTGATCTATAATCCCTTGATAAAAAAATGTTTACTGTAAAAGAGATTTTGTTATAAATTGGCATCAGTTTTTGAAATAAATAAAATGTGGGTTTTCAGTCCCAAAGGGGGATAAATGTTTTCTTTGAATGATGGATCTGGACTGAGACGCGAGTCCTTTCCACACTTATATTAGGCATAAAAGTTGCCTAGGGATTCCCATTAATGTTTTAGAACCCAGTGAGGTTCGGGATTACTTCACGGCTGATCACCGGCTGTAATCCGTAGCGTCATAAAATGATTTTGATTAAGATATGATTTTGAAATTGTTTTGATACAAATGGAATGATGCCATCACCCAAAGTTTTATCTCTCGTTATCACTGGTTATATCTTCCCATTGACATTCTTTAATATATATCTCGATTTATGTTTTGTATCGTATTGGTTAGCACTTGTTAAACATTTGGCTCACTCCTTGCTTTACCCTGATATTACAGCTAGCAGCTATGGTTAGATTCAAGCAGACTGCCCGTAAGACCTGTGATGCTGATGCTTATGTTCGAGCTCAGGTAGAATAAGTGATAGTAGTTTGTGTGAGGACTCGGTATTTAAAATCAGTTGTAATAGATGGTAGTGTTGGGCTGTTCCAAACCCTAAACTGTAAGATCTTGGTTTTGGGTATGTTTATTTAATTATTAAATGTTGTAATAGCTATATTAAATCTGCTGTTTAAGTTGGGGTGTGATAGGTTTTGGTATCGGGGCTACGGTTTAGAGTCCCTGGACAGCCCAAATAGGTTAAAGGGTATATGTGTAGGTTATAGATATTATGCGAGAGAGTAGGTTAAGTAAGTTTATTATTAATACTCCTCTTATTGGTTGTCAGCAAAGGGCGCATTCCTCGTCATCCTCTGGTTCAGACGACACTATTGCTTTCGCCGTGTATGCTGAGTTGAGGCGCGAGTTTGACATGCTTCAGGGAAAGTACGACCGATTGATAGACCGACTGAAGAACGTGTACCCGGACAGCCGAAACTACGAAGGGAAGCCCAAGGAGTAGATGACTGCTAGACTTGAGACCTTGGTTCAGTACGTCAACACTAAGCTTGAGGTGATGCCAGCGCACCGGGACCGTACCAGCCAGTATGTCATTTAGATGGTGGCGGATGAGCTCCAAAGCATTATGAAGACGCTTCGAGAGGAAAAGACTACCAAGCCCCGTTCAGATGGAGTGGAGCCTTAGTTCTTTCCATTTACCTTTCATGTTGTTGTACTATCAGACTCCGTAGAATTTCCCAGTTGTTTCCGTTATTTCCTTTAAATAAGCCTGTTGATCCTAGAATCAGACTTTGTTAAATCCCATGTACTGTGACCTTTAAATTTCAATAATCATGCTCTATTGTTCCAATTGCTCTCAACTGTTATCATACGCTTTTATATGCATTATCATATCTGCTTAATTTGAAAACCTGACCTCATATGTAACTAAGAATGCCATGCGATACCCTCGAATTGTTTTATTATTAGTATCTGTTTTGACATAACTCTTATTTCAGGATCATGCCTCCCAAAAAGAAGAACCCAACAACCACATCCACCACAGACCCAAATATTCTTCGACTACTGGAAACTTTGCAACAGCAAACCAATGTTATAGCCCAACAACAACTAACTCTTCAACAGCGAATTGAAAACCAAGATAACCATGAACCACACCAACCACCTGAACCACCAGTACCACCTAGACAAATTGTCACTTTCAAGGCTTTTCAGAATGTGAATCCACCTGCATTTCATGATACCACTGATCCAGTAATAGCTAACACATGGATCAAGGAGATGGAAAGGGCTTTTGAGTTGGTACAGTTAGGAGAAGATCAGAAGATGCCGTATGCTACTTACTTCTTGAAGGGCGAAGTCATCTATTGGTGGGAATCAGTAAAAGCTATGGAAGTCACTCAGCAGGTTTCTTGGGAGAGATTTAAGAAGTTATTTTTGGACAAGTATTACCCTAAGTACATGCAGAATCAGATGGAGCTTAAATTTTTGGAGCTGAAGCAAGGGAACATGACTGTATTGGAGTATGAGAAGAAGTTCATTGAGTTGTCAAGGTTTGTGACAAAGTATACCAGCACCGAGGAGGAAAAAGCAAAGAAATTTCAGCAAGGACTGGAGCCTTGGATCAGAGATAGAGTGGCTATGTTTGAGCTTGAAACTTATGCGGGAGTAGTACAGAAAGCTGCTCTGATTGAAAATAATGGGACACAGTCAAGGAAGGAAAGGGATAACAAGAAGAGGAAGGTTCCATTTTATGGAGAAAAGCCTGAAGCAGGAAGTTCACAAGATCGGAATGTAAAGAGGATCGGATTCCATAAGGGCGGAAATTTTCAAAAGAAGGGAAATTTAGGAAAAAGGCAAGAATCAAAGGGGAACATCCAAGTAAGCCAAGGGCAAGTTGGAGAAAATAGGTTCCAGAGACCCGAATGCAAGCACTGTGGAAGAAGGCACCCCAGAGTGTGTAATAAGTTGAGCATGACATGTTATAGTTGCAACCAGAAGGGACATTTGGCGAATGAGTGCAAGATACCGAAGCCAAGAGTTACGTGCTACAAGTGTGGGAAGACTGGACACATGGCTAGGGAGTGTAAGGCAATCGGACCAGTCAAAGCTCTAATGAACATGGCAAGTACCAGTGCGAGCGTGCCAGCTGAGGTATTGGCATTACCTCCACCACCTACACCAACCCCGCAAACAACATCAAGGACATTTGATCTAAGGATGAAGGATGCTGTTCAGAATTCAGAGGTGATAGCAGGTACACTTTTACTCAATAATGTCAAAGCTAAAGTATTGATTGATTCGGGAGCAACAAGATCTTTCATATCAGAATCTTTTGTTGATAAGCTTCAATGTGATAAAATGATTATGAGCGAGGTAGTAAATGTGGTAATTGCGAACCAAGAGAAGATTCATGTGAATCAATTCTGTTCGAAGTGTGAGATTGATATTTCGGGATATAAGTTTTCAGCCGACTTGATACTCTTCAAGTTGGGGGAGTTTGATATAATTTTAGGAATGGATTGGTTAGGAGAGAATAACGCTCAGATTAATTGTAAAACCAAGAAAGTGTATTTAAAGACGAAGAGTGGAGAGAAGGTAGTATTTAAGGGGCAGAGCAAGAGCAACTATTTCTTACAATTGTTCAGGCTAAGAAGCTACTTAGAAAAGGTTGTGAGTTGTTCCTAGCTTATGTAGTGGATTCAGAAAAAGGGAGTCCCAGCATAGAAGATATACCTGTAATTAACGAGTTCCCAGATGCGTTTCCCGACAAACTACCAGGATTACCACCAGATCGACAAATCGAGTTCGAGATCAACCTTGCTCCAGGCACGGAACCAGTTTCAAAGGCCCCATATAGGATGGCACCAGCAGAAATGAAAGAGTTGGCGAGCCAGCTACAAGAATTGTTGGATAAGGGAGTGATACGACCAAGTACATCGCCATGGGGAGCACCTGTTCTGTTTGTAAAGAAGAAAGATGGGAGTATGCGATTATGCATAGATTATCGGGAGTTGAATAAGGTAACGATCAAGAACCGCTACCCGCTACCAAGAATAGATGACCTTTTTGATCAGCTGAAAGGAGTATTATAATGAGGATTATTATTATTTATGTAGGATCTCGAGATGAGGGAAAACTTGCCATAAAGGTCGAGTGAAGCTCCAGTTGTTGCTCCTACCAGTTAGACCAGACCAGCCTTTCTCAAGGCAAGTGATTCAACTTGTCCTTCATATTTACTGCTAATAGTTCATACATTGCTGCAACTATCCTGTGTCATTTGATATATTAAATCAAGCATATATAATGTTTATCTTTGAATTATATAGTGATGCCATGATAAAAGAAAGGGTAGTTATAACTCTTGGTTGATTCTCTTGATTAACATGCTGATGATTCCTAAGTATTGATATCTCATCCTGATACTTGAACCCCTATAGAACCTTACCTTGAACCCTGATAGTCAGATACTTATCAAAGTGATTCCTCATTGATTGATACCCCTTTCTTATCCTGAAGCTTGATAATTCTGATATATCCTGAGTTAAAGATCATTTCTGCATACCTTAACACCCTTAGTATTCATGAAGCTTATCTTCTTGATGATCCAGCACTTGAACCTTGATGAGAAACCTTTTCTTAAAGCCCAATTTGGCATTACCCTTTTTATAATATCCAATAGCCTCACTAAATCCCCTTGTCTAATCTTTGATATATGAAAACCATTCAGTTACTTCAATAGAGTATAGTTTTGTGAATCATTGCCCTGAGATTTAGTACCATATTTCCCGTGTTTCGAGTTGATCTATAATCCCTTGATAAAATAATGTTTACTGTAAAAGAGATTTTGTTATAAATCGGCATCAGTTTTTGAAATAAATAAAATGTGGGTTTTCAGTCCCAAAGGGGGATAAATGTTTTCTTTGAATAGTGGATCTGGACTGAGATGCGAGTCCTTTCCACACTTATATTAGGCATAAAAGTTGCCTAGGGATTCCCATTAATGTTTTAGAACCCAGTGAGGTTCGGGATTACTTCGCGGCTGATCACCGGATGTAAGCTGTAGCGTCATAAAATGATTTTGATTAAGATATGATTTTGAAATTGTTTTGATACAAACGGAATGATGCCATCACCCAAAGTTTTATCTCTCGTTATCACTGGTTATGTCTTCCCATTGACATTCTTTAATATATATCTCGATTTATGTTTTGTATCATATTGTTTAGCACTTGTTGAGCATTTGGCTCACTCCTTGCTTTACCCTGATATTACAGCTAGCAGCTATGGTTAGATTCAAGCAGACTGCCCGTAAGACCTGTGATGCTGATGCGTATGTTCGAGCTCAGGTAGAATAAGTGATAGTAGTTTGTGTGAGGACTCGGTATTTAAAATCAGTTGTAATAGATGGTAGTGTTGGGCTGTTCCAAACCTTAAACTGTAAGATCTTGGGTTTGGGTATGTTTATTTAATTATTAAATGTTGTAATAGCTATATTAAATCTGTTGTTTAAGTTGGGGTGTGACAAATAAAGATGGAATACAATTTTAACTCGGTTGCTGATTGATGTTGATATTTAAGTTGTTGTTAAATACCAAAGGTGGTATTAATGCAGATGACTGATGTTAACTCTCCTATTTTAGCGCGGGTAGGTTGTGAGCATCAAATTTCGTATTGATATCTAATTTGATATGACAACAAAATAAGTATTAATTTTAAGAGTTCAGGTTTAAGTAAAGTTTATGATTCAATCCATAATCATTGTTCCATGTTATTGTGGTTTACGATATTTCCATAAATACTTTTTTACGAGTTTTATTTTCGTCAAGATTCAAAGTATTGCTGAAGCATTTCGCTCAAAAATATCAAAATGGTTTTGAATACAATTTAGGAATCAATTCTGGGGTTCCTCAACTAAAATTTTATGATTCAGTAATTATAATTTTAAATGTTCTACTATAATGCAGATGTCAGTTTATATCAAAACGACCCTATATTCGCTATAATGATCTTACTGAGCATTTCTTCCGCTCATACTTGCCTGTTTTTAAATTTAACCTCCAGTGAGGATTAGCTTGCGCCATTTAGCCGCGTAACTCGAGGAAATAAAGAAGAAACTCTTGGAAGGTGGTTGGTCTAGGGTTTGCGGGCTAGTGTAAGTTTTATTGTATAAAGTTGTTTATATTATATTATATTATAATTATGTTATTTTATAGTTGGGCCTAGTATACTTCTTTTCAAAGTTATACTAGCGGGTTGGTTTTGAAATGGGAATTTATTGAAAAGAGTTTTAAAAGAAAGTGAAAAATTATTTATGGAATCTGGATATTTTGTTTCTAGAACTGTAACCTTAAAATATCTTGGAGTAGTTTGGGGTCATAAATAATAATTATCTTCCGCTGACATTTATTTATTGATTTAATAGGTTAATTTGGCTTGAGGTTTTATAGTGACGACCAAATCCTCTGACCCCGAATTTGGGGGCGTTACACCTCCTAAATATTTCAGTTTTTAGTTACACTTTTTAAAAGATCAATGGTAACGCCAAGTTCAGTTTAAGCATAAATATTGAATCATGTTAATGATACCACTAAATGACACGAATGATAACGTTCAAAAAAGGTGTAACCATTGATTAACTTTTTTACACTATGGTAACACTTTTGCTAGTAACACCGCACAAATTTGTTACCAAAGCCCATTTATGGTATAGTGTCAATATTTATGATAACTACAATTCTTAGCAAACATACCGTTAATCAAGAAGAAAAATATCAAATCAAGACTCTAATTCATGTAATCAATGAGAAAAGATCAAGAAATACGTTGCTGAAACGAACAAACATGATTATCATTAAATGACGATGAGTTTTCAATGATGTAGATGAAGAATCACAACATAAGAATCGCAGAAGAATATGAGATGCATGATTTTAGCGCTCTAATACAATAAAGACTTTGTAGAAGCTGATAATGAAGAAGAAATGAAGAACATATCTTAGTACGCTAAAAGTGTTTTACAAAGTTTAAAATAAAATATTTACAAGCATCAAATATTTATACTACAAGACTATAGAACACTATACCATAAACGGTCTTATACAACATAATTATATGATGTCAGTGGGCTCCAGTCAGTAGGTACCACATATCAGTGGGCCCTAGTCAATAGGTACCACATGTCGGTGGGTCCCAATCAGTAGGTACCACATGTCAGTGGGTCCCATATGTCAGCGGGTCCACCTGTTAGTGGGCCCTACATGTCAAAAAGCCACGTGTCACATTTATGGCAGTCTACATGACAATCCACCTGTCACATGGGCCCTTTTTTTTTGTAAAATCACAATTTTTGGCAACATAATTTTTGATGTTGCCCTGAATGAGAAAATGTTGCCTTTGAACCTTAAGACAATATCGAAAATACTAACATCAGAAAAGTGTTGCCATTAATTTTTTTTAATCTTTTACAACATTTATTGGGCCTCTGACAACGTATTTGGAATGTTGCAGAAAGCCATTATTGGCATAATGAATCACATTTGTGTTTCCTCTTACATAATCTGTTATAACTTGTAAGGCTCTTTTTGGATGAATACTAATGCCAGCTTCTTATAGAGTAAAGTCAACTCAGTATATTTGGTGAGGTATTTAGTCTCATTAGTCCCCTTTTGACTGAAAATGCACAAATCAAACCATTAGAACCCTCAGGTATACCATAAGCTAAATGTGCTTTAGTATAGTATTAGCTTCTGAACTCTTATCAGCAAAAGATCACAAAAATATAATAATATTAAGAACAATGCCCTTCAAACAACAATCAATCACGGAAAATGTTCGTTCTCACAAAAAATGATCGATAACCCTAATAACAATTCTCAGCAAACACACCATTAATTAAGAAGAAAAACATCAAATCAAGACTCTGGTTCATGTAATCGACGAGAAAAGATCTAGACATACATTGCAGAAATGACAAAACCTGATTACAAATAAACGATGTTGAGTAATCAACGAGGTTGATGAAATATCACACCATAAGAATCGCGAAAGAAAATGAGCTACATGATCTTAGCGCTCTGATACAATAAAGACTTTATTGAAGTTGATGAAGAATAAATGAAAAATAAATTTTATTACTCTAAAAGTGTTTTTCAAAGCTTAAATGGAATGTTTACAAGTACCAAATATTTATTGTGACGGCCTCAACCCCGGGGTCAGGAGTTGACGTCACTATACACCATTATCAAAAATATAAACAACATAATTATTATTAAAATATACTAATTGGACCCCAAACCAAGATCTGATCCAGGTTCAAGTATGATTCAGGTTCTCACTAATACAAACTCTTTATTCAACATCTAACACACACTAACTTTATTCAGCAACTACTCAGACCTCATGGTCTGATACAAACTACCTCAGAGGAGCCGGGTCCAGTAGGGGCGGGAACATGGGTCGATCTGACTGGTCTTCTAGGCATCTGCGAGATATACATAACAGTTTGCAAGGGTGAGCATAATCGCTCAGCAGTACCAAAATATGAATAACAGAATAAAACAATAATGTAACAATAATAGGAACAGAGCTGTAATCATGATATCAACATTTCATAATGAAAATCAGGGATAACTGGATATCACTAACTAGCATGCTTGATTAAAACAACATAGTAGTGTGGTGTATAAATACCAGAGTCCAATTTTAGCATGCTAATCATTTTGTAAAACCGCTATATCAACTACTTATGCTCTTATGTAAATCACAAATCCCAATCAGATACATAGCGGATATGTGAAGACAGCTGATCAGGCTATCAACACCAGACGGCTCCAACTGCCATCCCATTTACCTGTTCCGGAACTCAGAGACTAGCTAGGTCTCTGACCTGCTGGACTAATCGGTTTTATAGTGCGCACAACTGAATTAGCCTTTTACGCCACCTCAATAGGCCTACTCTGGCCCCTATGTATCCCATATCTGACCGTTTTATCCAGTTTTCAAAACACTTGTACCTATCTCATTTTCAAAATCATTTATTTAACCAGCACACATATAAAATCCATTTCGCAAATCATTTCATTCGAGATAGGTACCTTTCGAAGTTACTTTTCCCCTAAAACATTTGAAAACAGTGATTTATAACTATATGGGGTACGTAACTTAAAACGTTTCTGTTCCATTACGAGAATAAAACATTTAGCTATTCATATGCACGGAACCATAAAAGAATGGTCAGGGGTACTTGCCTTGCAACGCTTTACAAAACCCTAAGTAGTTTTCACGCTGACTTTAATCCTGGGAAAACCCGGTCGGAATCTGCAGATATAGAATACCCTAATCAGTTACACCGACATGCTTGATATCCTCAAATTCTAACAACTCAATCCGATAACCCGACTCGTATTATTAATATTATACACATAATCACGTAATCAAAATATTCCGAACATAAATAGGGTAACACGTAGAATATAGTTATGTACATTTACAACATATTTTTAGAAAATTTTGGCAACATCTTATTTGTTTATAAGACTACCCGTCGATTACGATCGACGTCAAAAATCACAACAATCCACAATATTATTCTACCATTTATACAACGTACATCCCAACACCAATCAAAATTAATTATTTAAATCCGAACATATTATACATAATTATTTTATTTTATTTATTTATAAAATTTAGGACTCAGAACATCGTCATCACCATCCACCGTTGACTCACCGAAGTTCATCATCAACGGCGGTAAAATTTTACGGGTACCCGATTAATTTCGGGTTTCCATCGTAAATTCTACCAATTATTTTAAAACCATTTCCAACACGAATAATTAATATCATGAATATTACTCAATAATTTCATGCAATAAAAGGAATTTAAAAAAAAAATTGCAATAATCCAACCCAACAGAACATGAACAGCCCACAAAATCCAAACCACCAGCCCAACAGTCAACATAACCGTAAGGCCCAACAACAAAAACCAAGGCCCGAATGCACAGGCCCAACAGAGAAACCACAGAGCAGCAACCGCAGCACATACGGCCACGCGCCGCCCACACACACACACACCGCACACAGCACAGCACACACAACACAACACATATGCACACACAGAGCACACACATGTATGTATATATATATATGTGTACCAACTGAGCAAAATTGAACCAAGCCAAACTGAAGAACAGCGGCGGCTCACCGGAAAAACAAGCCGGAAAGAAACAGTATGA
The DNA here is from genome assembly GCF_009905375.1 of Apium graveolens. Taxonomy (NCBI): domain Eukaryota; kingdom Viridiplantae; phylum Streptophyta; class Magnoliopsida; order Apiales; family Apiaceae; genus Apium; species Apium graveolens. The sequence goes on from NC_133647.1 coordinate 82,556,084, forward strand.
GGAACGAAGCCCAGGGTAGCAAAAAAGGAAGAAGATGATAGCCGAGAAGAAAAAGCCGAGCAAAACTTGAAGTATTCGAGAGAGAATCGAGATACAGTCGAGAGAGAGAGAGACAAAGAAAAATGATGTTTATCCCCTCCCCCAATTTGATTACTCACCCTCCTGAATTAACCAACGCATGGCACGTGTCCAACTTTGTTGGATACGTGTCGTTTTATTTTCGTTTTAACTCACTCCAAGCCCGACATGCTGTATTAATCTATTTTAAGGGTACAATTCATAAATTTGTATTAATCAGTACATCTCCAAAATAGGCTTAATATGATACAAATATCCCGAAGTTATTTAAATCATAAGTTTCGAAATTTTGAAACAATTTTAAAGTACGCTTTATACCCGCTTTTTTTAACGAATAACGAAACAACGCGCGGGTAAAATAATTTCCGAAAATTTCCAAACTAATTTTAAAATTCTAAGAATAATATGAACTTGATAAAATAAAATTTTCGTGACTTTTAAAGAATTTCTGAATTAAATATGGATTTTATAAATAAGCACACTCAGAAAATTATTTAAAAATAAATAATCAACGAAATATTGATTTCTCAATTTTATAAAGTCCTAAAAATAATTATTGAAATTATAAAATTAGAAAACAAATTTTAAAGACAATTCAAATATTTATGGAATTAAAACTACAATAAAATTACTATCACAAGTCAAATTAAATCATATAACTCATTAGTAAATCACACAATTCAATCCACCTAACAACAATCATAAATCATAAATAATTAAATAAAAATCAACACTGCTGCCAAATACACACATTTTATTTATTTACTTAAACCTTTAATACACTTCCAAATAAAATAAAAATACACGAGTCGTTATATCATTTCCCCCTTAAAAAGATTATATCCCCAAAATCTGACTCAACTAAACAAATGAGGATATTTATCAAGCATGTCTGACTCTAAATCCCAAGTAGATTCTTCTACTCGAGGATTTCTCCATAAAACTTTTACTATCAGAATCGACTTATTCCTAAGGACTCGTTCCTTACGTCTAGGATTTGGACCGGTTGTTCCACATAGGACAAATCTGGTTGAAGTTCAATCGGTTTATATTCTATGACTTGATTAGAATTAGGGACATAGGGTTTCAACATAGATATGTGGAACACATTATGAATGTGCTGCCACTGCGGTGGTAACGCTATCTCATAAGCGACCTTTCCCACTCTCTTCAAAACCACAAAGGGTCCTATAAATCTAGGGCTAAGTTTACCCTTCTGACCAAATCGCACTAACCCTTTCCAAGGTGACACCTTTAGTAATACTAGTGCTCCTATCTCGAAGTCCATATCTTTCCTATGTAAATTTGCATACTTTCTTTGTCTATCTTGGGCTGCTTCCAACCTTTTCCGAATCAACACTATGGCATCTCTGGTTTGCTGAACCAACTCAGGTCCTAACACTTTCTTTTCTCCTACCTCATCCCAATACAACGGTGATCTACACTTGCGTCCATACAAAGCTTCGTAAGGCGGCATCCCAATACTGGCATGATAACTGTTATTATACGAGAACTCAATCAAAGGTAGGTGCTCATCCCAATTACCTTTAAAATCCAGAACACAGATTCTCAACATATCCTCTATGGTCTGAATCGTTCTCTCACTTTGGCCATCCATCTGAGGATGATAAGCGGTGCTCATATTTAATTTCGTTCCTAGGCACTCTTGGAATTTAGTCCAGAACCTGGAATTAAATCTCGGGTCTCGATCCGACACTATAGAAATAGGCACTCCATGTTTGGTAACTATCTCATCCAAGTATAACTTAACTAGCTTTTCCAATGAATACCTTTCATTAATCGGAAGGAAATGCGCCGACTTAGTCAACCTATCAATGATTACCCAAATAGCATCATGATTCGCTCTCGTCTTTGGCAATCCCACTACAAAATCCATAGCAATGTCTTCCCATTTCCATTGGGGAATTTCCAAAGGTTATAAAAATCCACTGGGTCGTTGATGCTCTACTTTCACCGTTTGACACACATGACATCTACTTACCTAATTGGCAATATCCTTCTTCATTCCTGGCCACCAAAAATTCCTTTTCAAGTCCTGGTATATCTTGGTACTACCAGGGTGAATAGAAAACCTAGAGTTATGTGCTTCCTGCAATACTTCGTTCTTCAATTCCGTTACAATAGGAATCCAAACTCTGGACGAAAATCTATACAAACCTTGACTATATTTTTGAGTACACAACTCTTCTCCAGTCAACATATCCGATTCCTGTTCCATAACTCCTTCTTGACACCTTTTGATCTTTTCTATCAATGCCGATTGGAAAGTAACTTCATACAATTGCTCTTGGCTTTCGCCAGATACTCGAATCTCAATTTCCATTCTTTCTAAGTCTTGTGCTAATTCCTCCGCAATTTTAACCATATTCAGTCTTTCTTTTCTACTCAAGGCATCAACCACCACATTAGCTTTACCTGGGTGATAGTTAATCGAACAATCGTAGTCCTTAATCAACTCCAACCACCTTCTCTATCTCATGTTCAAATCTTTCTGCGTGAATATGTACTTCAGGCTCTTATGGTCTGTGTAAATATCGCATTTCTCGCCATACAAGTAGTGACGCCATAACTTTAAAGCAAATACTATAGCCACCATTTCAAGGTCATGAACTGGATATTTCTGCTCGTGAGGCTTTAGCTGTCTGGAGGCATAAGCAATCACTTTGTCATGCTGCATTAACACACATCCCAATCCTTTCAAAGAAGCATCACTATAGATTACAAAGTTTCCCGTCTCATCTGGCAATGCTAACACTGGAGCCGTCACTAGTCTTCGTTTTAACTCCTGGAAACTCTCTTCACACTTTTCCGTCCAAACGAACTTCTCATTCTTTCTGGTCAACTTGGTTAATGGGGATGCAATCTTCGAGAAATCTTTCACAAACCTTCGATAATATCTTGCTAATCCAAGAAAACTCCTTATTTCCGTTGGTGTCTTCGGTTGTTCCCACTTGGATACGGCTTCGATCTTTACTGGGTCTACTTTGATACCTTCCTTACTCACCACATGTCCAAGAAACTGTACTTCCGTTAGCCAAAACTCATACTTAGAAAACTTCGCATACAATCGCTTTTCTCTTAATTTCTGAAGGGCAATCTGCAGATGCACTGCGTGATCTTCTGGATATTTCGAATATATGAGGATGTCATCGATAAATACAATAATAAATTTATCTAAATACTCCTTATATACCCTATTCATCAAATCCATGAAAGCTTCTGACGCATTCGTCAATCCAAACGACATTACTAGAAACTCGTAATGGCCATACCATGTTCTAAATGCAGTCTTGGGGATATCTTTAGGCTTTATCTTCAGTTGGTGGTAGCCAGATCTTAAGTCAATCTTTGAGAAGTAACATGCTCCCTTAAGCTAATCAAACAAATCGTCTATTCGTGGCAAAGGATACTTATTCTTTATTGTCAACTTGTTCAGCTCCCTATAATCAATGCACAATCTCATACTTCCATCATTTTTCTTCACAAATAGCACTGGAGCACCCCACGGGGAAACACTAGGTCGAATAACTCCCTTATCCAATAATTCCTGAAGTTGCTTAGCCAATTCTTTCATTTCCATCGGGGCCATCCTGTATGGAGCCTTAGAAACAGGTTCAGCTCCAAGTATCAAATCAATGGAAAACTCTATCTCACGATCAGGTGGAAATCCTGGTAATTCTTCTGGGAAAATGTCAGGGAATTCTCTTACTATAGGGATCTCATCCAAAATAGGGATCTCTTTCTTCGTATCCACCACATGAGCCAAGTACGCCTCACATACTTGCTGCATCAATCTTTTTACTTGCATCACTGAAAGAAACTTCCTATCTTGTCTCTGTCCTTGGTAGCTGATCCTTTTATTATCTGGGGTGTACATAACAACTCTCTTTTTCTTACAATCTATATTCGCCTTATGTAAAGATAACCAATCCATGCCTAAAATAACATCAAAATCTCCCAACTCAAAGGGTATTAAGTCAACAGGGAACATGTACCCTGAAATCTCTAGGGAACAACTAGGACAAAATTATTTTACAGGTACTTTATCTTTATTAGCCACTTCTATGGTCAGAGGTTCGTCAAGGTCTTCTAACATCAATTGCATTTTATTCACACAATTCACAGATATAAAAGATTTGGACGCTCCCGAATCAAACAAAACGTTAACAGGTACGGAATTAAGAATAAGCGTACCTGCAACCACATCGGAGTCATGAACTGGAGACTTCTGGGTCATCTTAAAAGTCCTAGCTCTAGCAGTACTGGTTACTGGTCCTTGGGACACACTCCTTTCGACGTTACCTTGAGTCACTAATTTGCAATTCCTAGCTATGTGTCCCACTTTGCCGCAACTAAAACAAGTAACTCCTTGAATCTCAGACTTACACTCCGTGGAATAGTGACCTTTCTATCCACACTTAAAATAATTAACATTCTCTCGGCACTGTCCACTGTGCTTTTTCCCACACGTCTTACAATCAGCCACTGGCTTACTCATCCTCGTCGGGACAGAGTTAACTGATGTTGCTCCGGGTTTAGCCTGGGGAAAATTCTTCCTTTTAAACTTCTTATTCTTATTCTTGCCAAACCAATGCTGGAACTTCCGACTTGCTATTCCTGATTCTGACTTAGCGGGTCCACTTTCAAATTTCCTCTTCTTCTCACCCTGCTCTTTTGCAGCTAACTTCTGATCACTCTCTATCACTAGGGCAGCCTGGACTACCGAAGTATAAGTCTTAAGCTGTAAAGCTACAACTCCACTCCTTATTTCTGGCTTCAACCCTTGTTGAAACCGCTTCGCTCGTTGAGCTTCTGAACTCACATATTCCGGTGCTATACGGGCCAACTCCGTAAACTTCGCTTCATATTCCGTGACACTCCTATCTCCTTATTTCAGTTCAAAAAATTCCATCTCCATTTGACTTTGGAGACAGTCTGGAAAGTATTTTTCCAAAAACAATTCTGTAAATCTGGTCCAGGGAACTGGACCTTCTCCTTCTAGGGCTCGCGTAGATTTCCACCAATAATTTGAATCATTCCTCTGAAAATAACTAGCATAATCAGTCCTTAAATCCTCACTCACCTTGGTGAGCGCAAACGCTTTTTCTATTTCCTTTAACCATATCCTGGCAGCAACAGGATCTACTTCTCCTTTAAACTCTGGGGGCTTGACTGCTTGAAAAGACTTAAAAATAACACCTTGATTTTCCCCTCTCATCTCATGCTACTGTTAGATTTGTAGTTGCTGCTGTTGGATTTGTTGTTGTTGTTGTTGCTGTATGAGCTGCTGTTGCTGTTGTTGTTGCTGTTACAATTGTTGCTGCTGATGCTGGAATTGTTGTTGCTCTTGGGCCAGCTGTACAATCTGCTGACGCAACAAGTTCATCAAGTCACTCATGGAAGGATCCCCAGCAGATCCATTATTGGGCTGAGAATTTCTCTTTGGTGGCATCTCCTGAAACATAACAGTCATATATAAGAAAATGGATTGCTCCAGCAGTTTATATTTATGCATCAGGAGAGCGTTGCCACAAAGATAATATTCGCATCCCCAGTTTAATTGGATCTGTCCTGAGTGATTGATTATATTCTAAAAAAAATGCCAGCAACAGAAACAACAATAATAATAACAACAATAATAGCAACGCACAATATATAAAAAAACTGAACAATAAAATAAAGCAGCTGAAATACAGTAATCAACAGAATCCAACTAGTACAACTGAAAATCCAACTGAAAAGAACCATCCGAATACACACCAAAATTGGCTGTCATAACAGCCTCGCCTACTACAAACTATCACAACATAATGTACATATACAAAGTAAACAACTACAGATCTCCTAGAGGTCAACTCGGAGCTCTGCATCCCTCTACTGCAGCTCTGTCTAGCCACTACCACTGCCACCAATGGAAACTAGCTCAAACACTAGCCAGTTCACTAGGTCCTGATACTGCACAGCTCTGAACTCTGAACTAATGAAACGATCAACAGATCTAGCCCTCTCTACCGCCATCTGGGTCAATGCTCTCACACGAGCTCGCACCTCAGGGGAAAGGGCAGGGATGCCCTGGAAAAGTGCAACAGGTATCTGATCAAACTGAGCAGCAAACTCTGGACTCTGATCTCTGATAAAGGAAGTATTCACCGCCCTATGAACGTGGTAAGGGATCGGTGAAGAGGTACCACTAGGGGCCACAGGAGGTACCGAAGGTCTCATCATGGAAGAACTGGGACCGCAGCCGGGAGGGAAATCCCTGACAGCATACACAGACCTACGTACCCAACGGGGACGAGGACCAGATCCAGGGATGTCTCGAGGCACAAAAGAAGGGACTGGTGGAGGGGGCATATGGGTCTCCTCGGTAACAGCATCAGGGGGTCTCTCGGAATCTGAGCTATCTGAATCAGAGGGATTCTCCCGAGATGGAGAGCTCAAAATCGTAATAGGCCACTGTCAACATAATAAATATACAGGCAAGACACAACCAGGTCAAGGCAATTCTATCAAACATTTAATAGATGTCAGGGTAATGCCGTCGGAACCCTCGACTGACTCTAAAAGTTTGCTCCTCTATATGAGTTGCTGACTCACTCCTAAAAACTCACATTATCATCTACTCGACACAATCCCTAACCTGAATCAGGGACTTGAACCTGTAGCTCTGATACCAACTATGACGGCCTCAACCCCGGGGTCAGGAGTTGATGTCACTACACACCATTATCAAAAATATAAACAACAGAATTATTATTAAAATATACTAATTTGACCCCAAACCAAGATCTGATCCAGGTTCAAGTATGATTCAGGTTCTCACTAATACAAACTCTTTATTCAACATCTAACACACACAAACTTTATTCAGTAACTCCTCAGACCTCATGGCCTGATACAAACTACCTTAGAGGAGCCGGGTCCAGTAGGGGCGGGAACATGGGTCGGTCTGACTGGTCTTCTAGGCATCTGCGAGATATACATAACAGTTTGCAAGGGTGAGCATAATCGCTCAGCAGTACCAACATATGAATAACAGAATAAAACAATAATGTAACAATAATAGGAACAGAGATGTAATCATGATATCAACATTTCATAATGAAAATCAGGGATAACTGGATATCACTAACTAGCATGCTTGATTAAAACAACATAGTAGTGTGGTGTGTAAATACCAGAGTCCAATTTTAGCATGCTAATCATTTTGTAAAACCGCTATGTCAACTACTTATGCTCTTATGTAAATCACAAATCCTAATCAGATACATAGCGGATATGTGAAGACAGCTGATCAGGCTATCAACACCAGACGACTCCAACTGCCATCCCATTTACCTGTTCCGGAACTCAGAGACTAGCTAGGTCTCTGATCTGCTGGACTAATCGGTTTTATAGTGCGCGCAACCGAATTAGCCTCTTACGCCACCTCAATAGGCATACTCTGGCCCCTATGTATCCCATATCTGACCGTTTTATCCAGTTTTCAAAACACTTGTACCTATCTCATTTTCAAAATCATTTATTTAACCAGCATACATATAAAATCCCTTTCGCAAATTATTTCATTCGAGATAGGTACCTTTCGAAGTTACTTTTCCCCTAAATCATCTGAAAACAGTGATTTATAACTATAGGGGGTACGTAACTTAAAACGTTTTTGTTCCATTACGAGAATAAACATTTATCTATTCATATGCACTGAACCATAAAAGAATGATTAGGGGTAGTTGCCTTGCAACGCTTTACAAAACCCTAAGTAGCTTTCACGCTGACTTTAATGCTGGGAAAACTCGGTCAGAATCTACAGATATAGAATACCCTAATCAGTTACACCGACATGCTTGATATCCTCAAATTCTAACAACTCAATCCGATAACCCGACTCGTATTATTAATATTATACACATAATCACGTAATCACAATATTCCGAACATAAATAGGGTAACACGTAGAATATAGTTATGTACATTTACAACATATTTTTAGAAAATTTTGGCAGCATCTTATTTGTTTATAAGACTACCTGTCCACGCGCAGGCCCAACAGAGAAACCACAGAGCAGCAACCGCAGCACACACGGCCACGCGCCGCCCACACACACACACCGCACACAGCACAGCACACACAACATAGCACATATGCACACACAGAGCACACACATGTATGTATATATATATACCAACTGAGCAAAATTGAACCAAGCCGAACTGAAGAACAGCGGAGGCTCACCGGAAAAATAAGCCGGAAAGAAACAGTAAGAGGAACGAAGCCCAGGGAAGCAAAAAAGTAAGAAGATGATAGCCGAGAAGAAAAAGCCGAGCAAAACTCGAAGTATTCGAGAGAGAACAGAGAGAATCGAGATACAGTCGAGAGAGAGACAAAGAAAAATGATGTTTATCTCCTCCCCCAATTTGATTACTCACCCTCCTGAATTAACCAACGCACGACACGTGTCCAACTTTGTTGGATACGTGTCGTTTTATTTTCGTTTTAACTGACTGCAAGCCCGACACGCTGTATTAATCTATTTTTAAGGGTACAATTCATAAATAAGTATTAATCAGAACATCGCCAAAATAGGCTTAATATGATACAAATATCCCGAAGTTATTTAAATCATAAGTTTCGAAATTTTAAAATAATTTTAAGGTACGCTTTATACCCGCTTTTTTTAACGAATAACGAAACAACGCGCGGGTAAAACGATTTCCGAAAATTTCCAAAATAATTTTAAAATCTCAGAATAATACGAACTTGATAAAATAAAATTTTCGTGACTTTTAAAGAATTTCTGAATTAAATATGAATTTTACAAATAAGCACACTCAGAAAATTATTTAAAAATAAATAATCAACGAAATATTGATTTCTCAATTTTATAAATTCCTAAAAATAATTATTGAAATTATAAAATTAGAAAATAAATTTTAAAGACAATTCAAATATTTATGGAATTAAAACTACAATAAAATCACTATTACAAGTCAAATTAAATCATATAACTCATTAGTAAATCACACAATTCAATCCATCTAACAACAATCATAAATCATAAATAATTAAATAAAAATCAACACTGCTGCCAAAAACCAATACACACATTTTATTTATTTACTAAAACCTTTAATACACTTCCAAATAAAATAAAAATACACTAGTCGTTATATTTATACTACAAGCCTATAAAATCACAGTTGTGATTCCTCTAATAGAATCTGTTATAACTTGTCAGGCTCTATTTGGATGAATGCGCTCTATTTGGATGAATGCTAATGTCAGCTTCTTATTAAGGAAAGTCAACTTATTATATTCAGTGCTGTCTTTAGTCTCATTAGTCCCCGTTCTGACTGAAAATGCACGAAACCCTCAGATATACCATAAGTTAGAAGAGCTTTAGTATAGTACTAGCTTCTGAACTCTTATCAACCTCAACAAATCTTTCCTCGCATTTGTAGATGGTAAAAAGGATTCAGTTATCAAAACTTTGATATGAAATATGGGATTTTCGGAGAAGTTTTTTTTGTTTTCAGAAGTAACACATTACTATCTGCAATAATCATCTAAATAGAAAAATAACATAAGAGTAATTCCGTCTTTTCACCTAAATTTGCTCCATAAGTAAAATAGTTGCTTGTGGAAATATAACTTCCCTAAAATATAACAGGAAGATGTAAGAGAGCTGTCAATTCAATCTTCAGTTTTTCTTTCCTATGTACTTGTAAATTCATTTCTTACTAAAACAAATTAATATTGTTGTAATTTCAAATAACTCAAATAGCATGAACACTCGGTGGCTCGAGGATTAAACTATGGAATATATAGGCTACTGTAATTATAACCAACCTCTCTCACTCACTATGTACATAAAATTATACTTAAAACCACTTCATCAAAAAAAACTTGATTCCCATCCAGCAAGTCTTACTTCCCACTACCCTGTTTTCTCCTCGTATCGACATTCTGCCTGGCGGTCCTGGGAATTCCTGATCGAGCTCCATTGGATTGTCTCCTTGCCGATGGTTGTGGCGGAATCGGGGTCCTGAATGCAGATTCATTGACATAAATGTGTGTCTATATACTTTAATATAAAGCCCTACAACATATATATGGTTTTCATAAAAAGCTTTGTTTAGCAAATTGACAAATCTGGTTGTTTGTGCTTGCAAAGGGTGTTCTGGTGGGGCGTGTGCGCATATGACAACATCTTATTTGCCCGGTGGAAACAACCTGAATTGGAGCTCATGTGAAAAAAAACATCACCTTTGTCCAAAGTATGTTTTATGATAGCAAAAATAATTTTTTTTTTATTTTGCAAAAAACATGATTTTTTTTATAAATGTACGAGTTTGCAACAAAATGCAAATGTGTGCAACTAAATGCAAACTCAAATGTAACTTTTATTTTTTTTTAAAATGAAAAAAGAAGTTGTTTGTGGTTGATTCTCGTTGAAATGTATAATTGTACAATCACAAAAAAAAAACTGAGAAATAATTTGTATTTTTGTTAATTTCTCAAAAATTAATGTATCAAAACACAGGAAACTGCTGAATATCACGGACGCATTCTAGGATCCGAATGGTACCTGATAAGTGTGGTCTTTGCTTGCCTTGGAGCTGGACTCCTACCTTTTGTTCCCAGCAAAGCCATGCTCTTAATTTTGGAGAAGTCTGGCTCAGAGTTGTCACTAGCTGCCGCTTCTATGTCAGATTCATCGGTAGTTGTAGCAACATCATATCTATTTGTACTTATCTCATATTCGGAACTACTAATACTTCTGCTTAAAAAATGTTTATCCGGTTGTTCTGGGTATATTTTTCTTGGGTTCGGTTTGTTCAGTATGATTTTATCGACCCATTTTCCAGAATCTGTTGTCCGATTCAACTGAGGACTTGCAGTTGGTGATGACCAAGCACCAGTATTTTCCTGCATGCCATATTATAAATTTTTAAGAAGCCAATTCAATTTTTTTAATTATTTAGTGATTTTAAGCTTTGAAATTTTTAAACCAAATGTCTTGATATATGATTTAGATTTATATGGATGTCTAACCAACTGCATATTAAATGAGTTCATTCTAGCAGTCTGTATAGCACAAGAAGCAAAACTATGATTTAACCAGACTTCAGCATAACAATGTAATAATGATTGTGCCTATTTGGATGTGATGATGCCTTTAACTTACGTTCAAGTTCAAGTATCCATCTTCCTCGCTAGATATATTCCCACCACCTAGTGAATTAGAACTGGATATTGAAGCCCCCGCAGACATCATCCTAACCAACTTGGATTGCTGAAGATTTTCCGACTCCTTCTTTGCCAAGGCTGCTTTTAGTTTAGCAATCTAAAATCACAAAATTTATCAGAACTTTGCAATAAGTAATTAATGGAGGTAGAGGCTGATATTAAGTTCAACTGAAAGTGACGCAGAGGCACCTAAATAGCCTTCAGGAAAGCCTCAATGACTTGTGTTGTAAAATTTCAGCTTGTTCTTTAAGTTGTACTTTAGTGTTTTTAGAGGTATCCTCATTGACTGCTTAGTGTTTATTGCAAATTCTGTACGATTCTTTATTATGCACAGAAAACTTTCAGGATGTTTTGAAGGTTGACAACTTGACATCAGTATCTTATCGTGGAACATATATACTTTTTGGAAATATCAATATCTTATATACACACACATCCACCCATGCCTCCACTAAGACTCGAGCACTCAACCTCTTACAAGGAAGACATCTGCTATTTTCAACCTCTTCAAATTATATACATATATGATTTGTAGGTGGCGTGTAACTCGGATTATAGGCTAGCATATGTAAACATTGTACCACTGGTAAGATTTATAGGCGTAACCCTAAATCAAATTTCAAAGTTTTATTCAAAGAGGGTAATAACCTGTTCTTTTAACTCCTTGACATCAGAACTATCTTTGCTTGCTCGAGCAGCGCCAAGCTCAACTGTAGAAACCCTCTCGGCAAACTTAAGAGTGCTAATTGTTTCTCCAATAGCATCAACTTCGGGGCTAATGTGAACAAACATTAGTGTCTTGGCTTGCCCACCTGAAAATTATGCACTTCTTATTCACAGCAGACATGAAGAAAAATTCTTTTTTCCATAAACTAAAAAGTGGAGTTACCAAGAGAATCTTGAAGTAACTGTGTGAGTTTACTATTCCTGTAGGGAACATGTGTTGTTTTTTGGGCAAGAGCCGATAACACATCTCCAAGAGCAGAAAGAGATTTATTGATGTGTTGCGCCTCCTTCAACCTATCTCCCACAGCCTCGGTTTTGTCAGCTCTTTCACTTCCTGCCAGGTCAACCAGATTCATGCAACCATGAAATTCCGATCCAGATGTCAGGTCTCTTGCTTGAACATGAACATTCAAGCAACTGCCAAAATGCCAAGGTGTTAGCAGTACATAGTTCTAAGCAATGAATATTAAGATTAGGTTTTACAAAAGTCATCCAGAGTACGTAGAGGATACATTAATTTAGAATTTGAATTTTTTTTAGTAAAACCAAATATGCTTTTCATGAATAAAATGGTTCTAGTACCTGTGAGAACGACTGCTTCGATCATTCATAGCCGTAGAACCAACTGCACGATTTTTTTGTCCAAGGTTCATTAAATTTATAACATCGAATTTTGATGAAACTGGTACAAGATTTGCATCTGGTACATTTAAGCCCTTCTGTGAATTGTTACGAATTTCTAATGTTTTCAAGAGTTAAAGAAGTGAAGGTTCCTAATTGAATCAGGCCGACTCTATAATCGAATAATGAATTTTTTATGAAAAGAAACAAGTGCAGGTAAATCAGAGGATATTTTTTGTGAATGCCATCTGGCACAAGGAGATCCCTGACTTGCTCATTGTAAATTTCAATCATCTGAACACATATTTCGTAAGAAATGGTGCCTTTTCTTTGTTCTGATATACGAAACAAATCTCCAAGCGCCCTGTAGTTTACACCTAAAGTCTCTTCTGTTAAATCATTAGGTCCACTCTGCAGACAGATATTTGACTTGGATCAAATAAAAGTACTTAAGAAGTGACAGAATGTTTCATAAAAATGGGAAATCGTATTAAGATTAACAATTGCTAAATATATTTTACCATGGTGTATGTTTTCCCAGATCCTGTCTGACCATAGGCAAATATGCACACATTGTACCCATCAAGTACCGACTGAACTAGAGGTCGCATGTCTGAAAATACTTCCTCTGTGCATAGAAGAAACAAATGACAAGAATGGATTCTTAACATAAACCATGGAAAAGTTAAGTATATCTGAAAATGATGACAATATTGGGGACCTTAGTGACCTTGGGTTGAAGAGGGGGAAAAAACTTGATTGAAGGAAAATGATTTAAGCCCGTCTTTCCCAGATTTTGTAGGAGTAGTAAGGGTTATTTTTCCATTTTCTATATTGGCAAGAGTACTGCTTCCTTGATTTGGATTTCCAGGCAAGAAAGGCCGCACCCTGCAGTAGACTCTAATACTTCCTACAGGAACAAGTTCAGGTAACTAGTCGAGGTACCACAGAAAAATCAATTGTTTTAGTATTTCTGTGACTGCCATGTCACCTTTGAGATCTTGCACTTGATTATATAGCTTGCGGTTTTCCTCTAAAACTTTTCTATATCCGGATGCAGCATGTGCTAGACTATGCAAGTGTTCACCTGTTAAGGCATGACAGGAATTAATTGTTCTCCTGTTTTACCATTTATGTAGTATTTGAGATTTGACAATTTTACCTAATCCGTGGACCTCATCTTGATACTTCATTTGCAAATTCTGCATGTCAGCTTTAGTGGTATAAAGTTCATGTTTTAGTACCTACATTACAAACATGAAGACATGAGCCATTACCGGGCAAAGTCTATAATAGGCTAATGCAGCATATCTGCATCTGTAATACCTGTAAATTCTTGTGGTGGTGTTCGATTAGCTGCTTCAGACTTCGTGTATCACCTCCATAATTAGGTTTATAGTTTTCATTAAAATATTCCTCTTTCACAAACTTTGAACTTTCTTTGTCATCCGCCTTGATGAAACAATATGACAAAAATTTGTTGGAGAATATTTTACGATTCTAAATTCATCATGCTAATAGACAATGTCAATTCTGAAACTATAAAACGCTTGCAAGTGAAGTCACTATTCTTTTATTAGAGAAGAATACCTTTGATCCATCGGAACCAGGACTCGAGATGCATTCGTTGCCGTAAGAACCATCCAAGTCTCTAATATCTTGTTTCATCTGTTATATCACCAAATGGGTATATTTAGAAGATTACCTTCAAAGCTAAATTTGTTTTCCATAATAGACCAACAGATTCATGTTCTTATATTTGGTTCTTTTTACCTGTTCGCTTTGATTGGCAATGCGATGCTCAAATTCCTCCGTGACTTTGTGCAACATATTCTCCACTATCTGTATTTGATGTGTGTATATCAGACTTTATTTCTCTGAGACCAAAAGCTTGGCGCGGGCATGGGAATAGAGATTTCTAGTTTAAATTGATCATAAATTCAGCTTATTTTTTCATTAAAATGCTTGAGTAAGCATGTTATTCTCGAAATCATTTAATTTCTTCAGAAGCACTGATATCTTCATTGGTAAAAACCCACAAGTAGTAAGTTACCTTTATAAACAAGTAGTAAGTTACCTTCATTGGTCGACAAATATTCGTCGAAAAGTTATGAATTTATAAATCTTATAAGTGTCAAACAAACAGGCCCATAAGCTACCTTTTTTAAGTTCCTTTTACAGGGGACTTACTTAGTATCGTCATCCCTTTAAAATGCATAAGTTTTGCCAAAACATAGTCTGACACATTTTTATGACTGGAGAAGAATATGTCGATGCATGCTACATCTCTACCTCACTCCTAGCTAGTTCTGATTTGTATCAATTAAAATCATAAAATTAAAAAATTTCTGAAAGCTTACGATTGGGATTTCGTCCTTCTTTTTATCAGAAAGAAGGTCGCGAATAAGTATATGCAAGGGGCACGAACCATCCTGAAATTTGAGTGGAAAGCAAAACAATCAGCAGTCTTCTTTAGTATTACACAGTACTGATGATTCGCACTTTGAAAGAGAGATACTACAAACCATGTCAGTAGGGTTAAGGCCAATATTCTCGCTAATGAAACTATCCAAAGACACTCCAGAAGACATCCTAGATAGAGAAAGCCGAATTGGTACTTCTGAACTTCTTCGTGGTGCTTGCTTATCAGCGTCCAGGTTTTCACCATACTTCCATGTTCCATACGAACCTCTTTCTTTCCATTCGCAATATGATTTCATAGCTAAAACAGTATTTACTACACTAGAAGTATCACCTCCCTGAAACATGATTTTTTTTTATTAGAATACTTATATACACTTCTAATACGATCAAATCTGACACACCTTTTATGATCAAGATGAAAAAGGGCAGACGCACCTTTTCAAGATCAATCAGTTCAAAAGTTGGAATCCCCATTTCATCCACGACCAAAAGGAAGTTTTTAACATTCTCTTGGTATCGGTTTGCAGACTTAGTTTTCGCATCAGGGATGATAACAGTATCAGTAGGCGCTTCAATAACCTAATTCAAAGCGAGAAATTGTAATGTTTAACCATGTGCAGCTATCTTAATTCTTATAACCTCATACAAATTTGAAAAGACATAAAATTGAGATGAAAGATGAGCCTACTTTTGGAACAGCCTGCGGTTGGATTTTATTGAGAACATTGCAAAGGATAATTCCACTTCTCAAACCCAACCTAAATTCCTCTTCTGAAGGCTGAGCCGGCAAATCCTTTGCTGCAACAACTCCAATCATCTTTCTTAACCACTGAGTTGCCTCATTTCTTCGGATAACTGAAAATTTGTAATTCCAATATTAATTCTATTAAATAATCTGTAAGATCAACATAAAACCCCATTTAGCTAATTGTATATCAAGTCTACAAATTACCAATGCATGCAACAATTTTTTTGTAAATATATATAATGCATAGCACAATTTTTTTCTTTTTTGGGTTTATCAACTGCAAATGCATGCACCGAATTGTAGTCTCATTATCTGCATCTACATTTTACATAATCAATCTATGAAAATTCAAAGAGAAGACTGGGATGGACAATAACATATAGAGAAAACTGCCAACGAGGTCCTAGCCTAATGACGAAAACAGAGGTCCTCAGTATTCGATTTCGCCCTCCAGTTTATTATTTGTACCATACTTGCGACTCCTTTGAATAAAAAAAAACACATACAGATCTAACTACCCCTGAGGATGAACTGAAGTTAGTACAAAACTATGCACATCTATATAAAACAAGGAAAGTTTGGTCATACAATCTTCATTAGCTTTCCTGGACACCAAGTCTATCGCATTTAATTTTTTTCCATGCTGCTGAAGGACATCTCCCACAACAGAAGCTACAGAAAACTGTAAAATTCCCTCGCTTGCCATAGAAACCGAAAAAGATATTCGATAAAATATCGAAAATTCAATAGAGATACTAATTAAATGAGCATAATGGTCAAGAAATGACAATGTAGGTATGTACTGGTGAAGTTTACGTGCATGCAATTCTACACAAATTTATAGACAAGTTCTACACCTAAAAGAACATAAGGGATGGGAAGAAACAAGGAAGAAAAATGATGAATGGAAAAGAAAAACTGGGTTTGGTTTGCTTTTCTTTTTAATATTTAGTTTTATTCTTCCCTCTCCCTCTCCCTCTCCCTCTCCCTCTCTCTCTCCTTTTCATTATTTTTAAACAAGAAAAGACTATGTTGGATGTTTGAAATTCTGACAAAAGCTTATGAAAGATACACACAATTTCCGAATCCCTCGCCGCGGGAGCTTACGGTTTATATTTGTTGCAACATAAATAAACATGTATTAGTGTTAAAGAATAATTTAGATATAGAGACATTTTAATATGTTTCCTCAATTTCCCTCACTTTAGCCTTTTTTAATAATAAAAATTCATTCTTTTGTCTATTTCTGAAATGAAAAATTGTGTGTACAGAATTTTGTACATAATGACACGTGATTGATTTTAATTGGAATTGACCGCTACATTCACATCAACAACACCAATTAAAACACCCCACATCAAGTGTCATGTTATTCTCTACAATTTTTTTTACAAAATTATGTAGATATAGCACTACTTTTCTCAAATATATCTATCGAGCTTTTATACTAGTAGAAGCATTTTTTTGTTAATTTTTGAGTTGTGTTCAACGGACCTTCTTTTGTTAAAGACAAAACATTTTAATCAATTTTGAAAATGTGTTCATCGAACTTTGAATTAAATATTACCAAAATATTCGATTAGTTCAAGCATAGTTAGAGCATCTACAATGGTAATTAGAAGAACGGTTAGCTAAAATATGATAAATCAAGAATTATGTAAAATTTTACCAAGGGGAAGGGGAAATACTCCAATGATATTATGTATAATTATGATAGCAAAATTATACCTAAGGGATTTAATGTTTCGACAAATATAGCCAACCAAATTGATTATCTATATTTTTTGCTAAGGGCAATTTGATAAGTGGATTTTATATCTACTTGGCACGCTTCATTACAGGCTTAAGTTGGTGTTTTGGACTCAAGTTGGTATTTTTGATGTGTTTGTGTGTTATTGCATTTCAGACATCAGTTAAATGAAGAAAGGAGTTTTTCTAAGAAATGTGCTGAAAAAAGAGCAGAATTGGAAGCTTAGGTCATTCTCAAATTGTAGAGGATCTCGAGAGCTTCGCATGGACTATTGGATCGTCGAATTCTGATAAGCGGAACTCAACTTACAAGCAAATGAAGAAATTAGAACAAAAATCTAGAAGCACGGCGCGCCCGCGTTGGGAAGCGGGGCGGCCGTGTTGAAAGAACAGTAGCACGGCGCGCCCACGCTGGAATGTGGGGCGGCCGCGCTAGAAGGTCAGAAACAGAACGCGCCCGCGCTGGGATAGCGCGCGGCCGCGCCAGGTTATTTTCACAGAATCCTGATTCCAATCTGATTTTGAGGGTCTGGAAGCCCAGAACGACCAGAAGCCTATATATATCAATAAAATCACTTTTTTAACAAGGAGACCTAGGAGAGCAATAAGAAGACCTAGAGAGCACGAGAAGGCTACGAAGAAGAAGACTTTTATTTTCTTTGATTTAGGCGATACTTGGATGCTTGTTTTCGATTTGTCTTTAAACCCTAGTACTCTTATATTGTTTATTATCATGATTTCATTGGAACCCATGGTGACGATGAGTTCGGTTATGATCTAATCGTTATCATGGGGTTCTAACGGATTTATTTATGGATTTATTTAGTTAAATTGTTTCGATACCTTAGTATGTGGTGATTGATTGATATCCTAGTATTGGTTGTGCTTATTCGTCTTATGTGCGTAGCTAACATATAAGATAGTGTGTTAATCTCTATTGAAGCGACAGTGAATATAGAGGTTTAGAACTTTCCATGCTAGCATAGGTTCATGTATTTGTTATGCATGATTTGTAGGTAATTTTAACCATCTTACTTGCCCTATGTAATCACGATAGATAACTTGCGCATTAAATCGTTATGTTTTCAATTCTTGTAGACATATAAGGACTAAGCATAATTGGTGTCTATTCAACTTCTGTCTCTTTTGTGGATGCTTGGTAGTAGGGTATTCGTACAACGAAAGTTGGCGTTTACTAGTTTCGTGTTATATGATTAGTGTCATCACCATCACATGCTAAGGTTAAGAACAATGACTTTGAATGAAGTAGTAATGAAGTTATAATCCCATGTTTGTCTCATATAAGTAATTCAACCTCAATTCTCTTAGCTAATGTTATTTAGTATAATCTCTTAGTTTAGTAAAAACCCAAATTGTTATTTGTCTTAGCATTGAACAATAGCCATACATTGTTGCATAGGTGCATAATCTATAATTAACCTCAACCAGTCTATGTGGGAACAAATCTGATTTATATCTTATACTACTTGTGAACGTGTAAACTTGCGTGTAATTTAGCGCGTGTTTTCGCCCTAACAAATTTTTGGCGCCGCTGCCGGGGACTCCGTTTTAATTTTTAGTTTATGTGCTTTTCAGCAGTGGTCGTTAAAGTTCACTGACTCGGACTCTTTTACTTTCACAGATTATTTGTTTGTGTTTCAGGTACTCATTATAATGGCATATCTAGCAGCACGAACAAAAGCCTTGATGGATTTTTCTCAACCCAAGATCAATGACATTCAATCTAGCATTATCAGGCCATCTATTACAGCTAATACCTTTGAGATCAAGTCTGGCATAATTCAATGGGTTCAGAATTCAATCCAGTTTTGGGGTTCTCCAACGGAAGATCCCAATATGCACATTAGGGATTTCATTGAGATCTGCGACACCTTCAAGTTCAACGGTGTTTCTGAAGATGTTGTGAAGCTGAGAATATTCCCATTCTCCCTGAGGGACAAGGCTAAGAGCTGGTTACACTCTCTACCAGCTAGTTCGATTACTACTTGGGAAGATCTTGCTCAGAAATTTCTTACTAAATTCTTCCCTATAGCGAAGACAACTGTAATGAGGAATGCTCTTACTCAATTCATGCAGCAATCGGGAGGATCTCTATGTGAAGCTTGGTAGCGCTACAAGAAGATGCTTAGAAAGTATCCTCATCATGGAATGTCTGACTGGATGGTGATCAATTGCTTTTATAATGGTTTGGGAGCACAGTCAAGACCCATACTCGATGTTGCATCAGGTGGAGCATTATGGGCAAAGAGCTACGATGAAACTTATGATCTAATTGAACTGTTGGCTGCTAATGAATATCAGTATCAAATCCATAGATTGCCACATGGCAAGGTAGCAGGAGTTCTTGAAGTGGATACAGCTACGGCTATCACTGCTTAACTAAAGGCGTTGTCAATGAAGATCGATTCTCTGGCTAACTATGGTGTTAATCAGATAACCAGAGTTTGTGAGATGTGTGCAGGTCCGCATGCGACGGAGCAATGCGCTATATCTAGTGATTCGGCTCAGTTTGTGAGCAACATTCAGAGATCGCAGCAGCCAGTTCCTGCCACTTATCATCCTGACAACTGGAATCATCCTAATGTCAGTTGGAGCAATAATCAAAATGCGATACAACAGCCATTCCAGCAGTTTGGAAACAAGCAATTTAATTCTCCTGGTTTTCAGCAACAATTTGCACCAAGACAACAACTCCAACTTCAACAACAAACTCATGATGCAGGTTTATCTTCGAATGAAAAATCTGAATTGGAGGAGTTGAGGCTTATGTGCAAAAACCAGGCTCTTATATGCCAAAGCCAGGCTATTTCTATCAAAACTCCGGAGAACCAGATATGACAAATTTCTAACGCCTTATTGACTTGACTACCAAGAATGCTTCCTAGTGATACAAAAGCCAATTCAAGCAAGAGGGAAGCAGAAGAACAGGTGAACGCCATCACATTGAGGTCTAGGAAGGTTGCAAGCCCTGAAATATCTCAAGTTCCAGAATCTAAAGTTTTGGCTGAAGAAGATGTGCAGAAGGAAGCAGAAGTGGAATCAAGGAAGAAAATTGTGGAACACACTCCTCCTGAGGGTAATACAGGGGAGAAACAGGTCTATCCTCCACCTCCTTTTCCTAAGAGGCTGCAGAAGCAGAAGTTGGATAAGCAATTTGCTAAGTTTCTGGAGGTGTTCAAGAAACTTCATATCAACATACCTTTCACTGAAGCTCTTGAACAGATGCCTAGCTATGCGAGGTTTATGAAAGGTATTCTCTCTCGGAAAGTGAAGCTCGATGACTTAGAGATCGTTGCTCTTACAGAGGAATGTAGTGCTATGCTGCAACAGAAGTTGCCTCCGAAGCTTAAAGATCCTGGAAGCTTCACTATTCCTTGCACTATTGGAAACTTGTCTTTCGACAAATGTTTATGTGATTTGGGAGCTAGCATCAATCTGATGCCCTTATCTATCTTCAAGAAGCTTGGTCTGCCTGATCCGAACCCGACATACATGTCATTGCAACTAGCTGATCGTTCTATTACATATCCAGGAGGCATTGTGGAGGATGTGTTGGTCAAGGTGGACAAACTTATCTTCCCTGCTGATTTTGTAATTCTAGACTTTGAGGAAGATAATAAGATTCCCATAGTCTTGGGAAGATCATTCTTGGCTACAGGCCGAACTATGATCGATGTGCAAAAAGGAGAGCTTACGATGAAGGTTCATGATCAGAAGGTCACTTTTAAAGTGTTCAAGGCAATAAAGTTACCCACAGCTAAAGAGGAGTGCTTTAAAGTAGAGTGGGTCGACTCTGTAGTGAATTCAGAACTTGAGCAATTACCAAAGTCAGATATCTTAGAGAGAGCTTTAATAGGGGAATCATTTATTGAAGATGAAGAAGGAGCAGAGCAAATGTAGGTTTTGAATGCACCTCCGTGGAAGAGGATGTTGGATATGCCATTCGATTCTTTTGGGTTAGCAGAGTTGAAAATTTCTCAGGAGCTTTTTGAACCATCTATTGAAGAAGCTCCCGCACTGGAGGTTAACCCACTACCAGATCACTCGAGTTATACATTTTTAGGTGCACCCCCTGACAAGGTGTTTGGATATATTTTTGATGATGAAGAGGGTAGCCGAACTGATCCTCCTGTGCCTACAGAGGGTTTTTCTCCTATACAGCAAGCAGTTGATAGGACTGGTGTTGGTGATGAGCAGTACAGGTGATTGACTAGGTGTATAGAGGCCATACACTACATTCACCATCATTTTGCTGCGGATTTGACATACGCTCTCGGTACTGTTTCCCGAGACACTGGTGGCGAGGTTGATTGGCCACCTGATCCTCCACCCAAAGAGGGTGATCTTTCTGACAACTAGGTATGCCTGAAATCCTTATTATTACCTTCAATGAGGACATTAAAAATTTTAAGTGTGGGGGTGATAATGTAAGGATTAGTTTGTGTGTGTCCATATAGTTCATATAGATTCATGTTGCATATAGTTGTATTTCATTTGTAGTGTTGCGTGATTGTTCATATAGGATATATTTGTTTGTCTTTTTATGTGATTTCATATAGATGCATGTGCATGCATTAGCATGATCCCTTAAGCGAACTATGCTATTTGATAAGTTGATGTTGATTTGAGTGTGGTGATGACGAATAGAGGGATGTTTAAGTCCTAATGAATTGATTTGCATGCCAGAAACAAATATTTTCACAAAGTCTTATGGGGTTGCTTTAGAGCTAGATCATGATCACACTTGTTTGTTGTTCAGATTTATCACTTGGTTATATTTAGAAGTTGTGATATTCCCGTATTGACAAAAAGAACACCGAATTTTTAAACTGGAGAAAAACTTGGATTTCATTGCTAGTTGTTGTAAGGCTAGGTGTCAAATGGCTAGTAGCCGACTCATATTTTTACGAGTATTCTAGGGTTTAATGAGATGGAGCGAAACGCACTCATTCAGAAATTGTTGAAAAAAAAGAAAAGAAAAAAAAAAGAGAAAAAAAAAGAAAAAAAGAAAAGAAAAAAAGTATGTGTTTATGCATAATTGATCAAGAGTGAGCTCTTCAATACTCCAGTTATTAAGTTCTAGGGGACTTTGTGTAATAACTCAAATTTTTGAGAACTTATAAAATGTTTAATGAATAGTAACCCTGACGGACGGGAAAAACTTTTGAGCCCACACTATGTAGTGCATGAGAAAAGGAGTTTCGGAGTTGATATTATGATTATACGTACCAAATGAGTGTATGTAAACGCTATTAGTTTTCGAAGAAAACGAACTTTGAAAAATGACCGTATTTATGACTCATCGAGGATTACGGGAATCACAATATAACTACAAGATTAAAACCCTACGGATTTATATTCAAGTGTGATAATTCAAATATAAGGAATAAATACGAAAGGAATTACGTCGCGAACCATTTACGAGTAAGTATTACGAAGTCGTTTAAGCAACCGAGCGAACGCGTAATCGATTAAATAAACGTAACGTACTAACCAACCATGGTAAGAAAGTAACCATGGTTACTTCATCAAATAGTGAGCTAACCATAGGATGATCAAGCAAGCTAGCCAAATAGTGTGCTAAGGAAGCTAACACATGTAGTTTAGCTTGTAAGCTAGCAAGCTACTTGGATTTGTCCCCAAGATTTGCAACAAGGAATAAACCTAGAATGCTATGCTAGGAAGAATAAAAAATCAAGGGAAATATATCACCACCCCATTTCCTAGAAGCAACCAAGAGAAGCAAGCATAAAACCCCCCCACCCCTTCATTTTTCCATTCGGCTTTCTCAAGAAGAAGGGAGGAATTCAAATTCAATTCTCAAAATCTAGCCATGGTAAAATCATCCCATTAATTCTCAAGCTTCCTAACAATCAAACTAAGGTAAGAAAATTCTTTCATCTCTTTTTATCAAGGTTTGATGGGTGAAATAAACTGAAGAAAGGCAATAGTGAATAGTATGAATAGTAACTCCTCTTTGGTTTCTTGATTTCAATGGTGGTTTTAGGTTCCGAAAATCATACCAAGCACTTCCAAGACTCCACCATCCTCAAGAACACATTTCAAGCTTTCAAGAAAGGTAAAAATCTTTGGCCCAACTTTATTTAAGATTCATTTTCAAGATCCATTTAGTATGTAGTTGTACACCTAGCTTTAGAAGTGGTATGGTTGGAATCTTGATATTTAGTTAAGTAGATTTACGGTTGGTTGTTGTTGCCTCAAGAATATGATTTTCTTGAGAGGAGTTTTTGTGTTGATGATGAGGTGATGATTGTTGGTGGTTATGTTAAGAGTTAGGACGTAAACGAAACCCCGAACGTAAACGTAACTCCGTTAAAACCAACAAATCGTAACTTTAAGTTTCTGGAGAAATTCCCGAAGTTATAAACTGTAGTTTATTGAAAAATAACCCTTGATTATTGTAGACAATGTTATAAGGATCGTTTAGGCGCTTGAATCGCTTGATTCCGATTTACGGACCAAACGTTATGGCCGTTTTACTAAAAATGATTTACGCGATAAAAAACTGCTATGAATTACGTACTTTGAAAATATAAAGGATCGACTTACAAGTGTTCATAAATCATGAAATTTTTACAGAGAGTAGTATTTTGAGTTTCCTAACTGACATAAACATTTCAAGTAAAAATCATGATTTTTCAATTTATAAAAATATCGGAGTCGAGACTGCGCGATTAGAAACCGTAGGATCCATAAGCGGAGCCGACGGTGATAATGAGAATGAACCTAAGATACTTAGAAAAATGAAGTGACCGTGATGTGAATAATGACTTAAAGGAATAATAAGGGTAATATAAGTTGAGAGGGTACATAATAAGTAGCACGTGATTGCGAGTCGCCGAAAATTAGAACGAGATCTAAAGAATTGTGTTTATGGTTATAGATTTCCGAGCGGAACCTAGAGCATCCTCCACCTCGAGATACCCAGGCAAGTTTACGAACCCAACTCCATTTACTGTTGTGTTGTGAAAGAATTGTTTTATTATCATTGTATAAATACCAAGTTTGCCATGATACGTAGTTGTTGAATTTTCGCATAATGTAGTGATGTTGTACGATAACTATATATCGTGAAATGTTAATTCCGCTTTAAGTGTGACGTATTATATAAGACCGAGAGTCGGTCGGGATTTAAAGACGAAAACCCGGGAGTCATTCCGGTGATGCTATAGGACGATTGTAAGTTCATAGTAGTACGTGTTAAAGGGACTCAACGTCCACTTACGAAACATTAAAATACCTCAAACTTTTATTAAAACGATTTCCCAACCATCATATTCCCTCAACTATATTTTATTTTTCAAATAATAAATACTATATACCTATTCCTTTATTACGGGAGAAGTATACTCCAACGATTATGTATTTCAAACCCGATTATACATGATAGATTATTAACTACGTAGACATAAACTAGTTGAGGAATATTATTTTAAATATTCTTTTAGAGAGTAAACTCATTCGAAGTTTATTTATTTATCGATTATTATTTAATTATTTATTATTCATTAAAGGGTTTATTATTGATTTAAAAATCATAGATCCTGATTTAAAATATACTTCCTGATTTCGGAACATCATTCGAATAATTTCAGATCGTCGGTGAATATTATCCCGACTTATTTAATATTTTGAATATAGTTTCAAGGAGAAACTTTTCCCCCATATTTAATTATCTGTTGACAATGGTCAACTCACATCCTTAGTACTTCCTCCAAAAGTCTCGGAAGTACGTATATACATATATACACTTATATCTTAGTGAGATAAGTTATTTCTATCAACAAGCAAAACGCTTGGGGAACTTCGATGTGGTTCGAGTTCTCGAGATTGATAGAATTATTTTAAAGGACAACGGAGGGGTAGAATCTGGTACTATGTGTGCTAGATGTACCCCAGGTGAAGGTACTCTGTGTACTCAGGAACTTGTGAAGTATGTGTATACCCAAAAATGGGACACGTAGCCCGAATGTGGAAAGCGTGATAACCGGGATACGAAGGTGTCGTCCTTCTACTAGTAGAAAAGGTTACTATTATCGTATTACGACTGATCATCGTATACGGTGGCTCCAACGAGTGTCCTAATTTCTTCCAATTGGAATTGTGATGCAATACCGTAACCCAAGCCTAGGTGCTGGGTTTCCTATTAAGGTATTCGAAGGATAATAAAATCCCCTAAAGAACTGTTTTCATAAGAAGGTGTGTATCACCAAGGAAAAACTATTTTCGGATAAAATATAATTATCATATATGATCTTTTACGTAGGTTATCATATAGTCATTTTGATACTGTACATTATTATGCTGGGCATTATAGCTCACACTTGTTTTCTTAAATTGACACAACACAACAGTGAATCAAGATGCCTGCCATGAGAACCACAGCCAGGAAACAGGTAGGAAATGGCCAGCTGTTCCGTAGATTGTTTGGTGTTGGACCATATGTAGTTCAAATAAGCTGGATTAGTTTTCAGTTGTTTTGAGTTCGGCTTATTTATAAGTATGACTATGTAAGGTAATAAATAAGAAACGTATCTTTGGCCGGCAGACTAGCCTTACTTAAAGGTTACTCCCCGGTAAGACTTAATCACTTTTGGGTTGTAATAAATATCACTTGATGGTTGAAATCACTCTAGTTATGAATGGTTCTTTTCCAAGATAATAACCTGTAAGTATGTGTGTGTGTGTGTGATAAGTGTGGGGTCGTGAAGCGTGAGTATTTATATATAATAGTGTGAGTTATTTGGTTGTAATAGTTAGATGGTGTGGCCTCCGAGATTCCTGACCCCGGATTTTGGGGCGCCACAGAAATGCTATCAGAGCCTTAGGTTATCAAATCTTGGAAACGATAGGATATAAAATACATAGACATAGGAATAATAAAATAATCAATTATAACTCAAGTCGAGTTCGTCGTCGGGCTACACGGGTAGCCTTGACAGTTTTACCCTCAAGGGAATTATGACTCTAAGTTAGTAACACCTTGCCTATTTTGTCAGGTACCAGTGGAGCCTATGAGAGAGGTTGACCCTGTTGATGATGTTATGATTCCTGAGCGTGACCCTACTCCCGAGCCAGAGAACCCACCCATTGATCATTCAGATGATGACCCTACCGAGGATGTCCCAGAGGAGGAGACTGACCTTCTGTCCCCATAGCTAACGGCGTTGAGATGACTCAGGGAGATGGCGTAGGCTGGAGGGATGTAGAGATGTATCCTCACCCGACTATTCGCTCTCCTACCCCACCCCCAGGGATTCAGAGCCCTATGCCCTATACTGATGATGATGAGGAGGAGGGGATATGTGCACAGATCTACGAGGCTTATGACATATTCTCTAGCGACCCAGATTCACCTCTACCACCCCCGGTGACCATACATGTAACTATACACGACTGGATGGTGGCTCAGCTTAACGCTGAGATTACTGCGGCATCTGCTCGCATTGTGGAGTTATGCCAGGCACTGACAGCTGAGAGAGCCACCCGACTAGGATACCCAGGGGATTTTAGAGCTGTTTCCCCAGCCATAGCTCGCAGAGAGATCGATGGGATCGAGCTCCGTACCAGGGTTCAGATGAGGATGACAGCGATTGGAGGATACATCCTAGTGGTTGATGCAGAGCTGATGTTGGCAGGAGCGATGAGGAGGGTGCATGACCTCACGCGCAGTGACAGTGACTGAGGGACTAGTGACTAGATATGGACCTTGAAGAAGGCTAGGTGACTTGTCAACAATTTTGATAGGATAACTAGTAGTAGATAGCATTCCTAGCCCTTCAGGGTACACGGCTTATGTATTTGCATTCCAGTATTCAGGACAAGTAGTAATGTATTGTAATCAGGCATGTATGAACACAACTAGTTGTTTCATCCCCAAGATATAATTGGGAGATCTTATGAATATATATCTAAGCAGTTATTAAGAAAATGATGTCCATATTATTGGACTTTATAAAAACCTGCTAGGTAATAAATGACATGCTTACATATGAATAAATTCTAAAATATTGCAACTGTGTTTACCAATTTTCATTATCAGAACAATGCCACCCCGTAGAAGAGGAACCAAGGCACAGCCCGCAGAATCTGTTAACCAACAACATAATGAACCTGACCCTGTAGTAAATGAAGAAAGTGAAAAGGATCTAGACTATAATGGATACGATGAGGAATAATATGTAGAAGAAGAGGTTGAAGATACCCATCAGGGAGGGAACCCCATGAATGAATTTATGGAACTGTTAAGAACAAATCTGAACCAATAGCCTATTCCACCATAGCCACATGCTACCCAACAGACTGCAGCTACTGCCTTTAGGGCCTTCAAATCTCTCAAACCCCCAGAGTTTCTAGGATCGACCGACCTCGTTGAAGCACGGGTCTGGCTCAAAGAGATAGAAAAGTCCTTTGAGATACTAGGTGTTGAGGAACGATACAAGACCATTTTTGCTTCATACATGCTGAAAGGAGAAGCTAACTACTGGTGGGAGTCCAAACGAAACCTAGAGACTGATGATGTGATTCCATGGGATAGATTTACCCGACTGTTCTTAGACAAGTATTTCCCTAGGTTTATGGAGACCCAGATGGAGATTAAGTTTCTGGAGTTGAAACATGATAAGATGACTGTGGCAGAATATGAGGCCAAGTTTACTGAGTTGTCAAGATTTGTGCCTGAGTTTGTGAATACCGAAGAGAAGAAAGCACAAAGGTTTCAGCTTGGTCTGAAATAGTGGATACAAAACTGAGTGGCAGTGTTTGAGCTGACAGACTATGGCACGTTAGTACAGAAAGCCTCAATTTTTGAAGCAGGCAGTGAGCAGAGTGTGAAGGGAAAGGAAAATAGGAAGAGGAAGATAGGAAACCAAGGGATAGGAACTGAGAATATGAGCCTTCCAAGAAGGTTCATCAGGGGAGTGGCGTCCCAATCTGCACGAGGCCCCGGATTCAGAAAGGCCGCGAGTGAGAGTGTTGGCCAGGGCGACGGACAATCTAGGGCCACATTTCATAGCCAACCCCGCGCCCCAATACCAGAGTGTCAAACCTGTAAGAGAAGACACCTTGGAGTGTGTACCCAGACAAGAGCCCCCCTGAAATGTTACCGGTGTGACCAAATCGGACACCTTGCCAACAACTGTACCCGACCCAATGTAACGTGTTTTCAATGTGAGAAGGTAGGACACATGAGAAAGGATTGCCCGACGTTGAATCCCCCAGCCTCAGGGATGAGCAAAGCTGCCTCCAACCGACCCCCAACTGTCAGGACCTTCAACATGACTGTTTAGGATGCTGTCCGAAACACCGACGTAATAGCAGGTACCCTTTTGTTAAATTCCGAACATGCAAATGTCCTATTTGATTCCGGAGCAACCAAGTCATTTATATCTCAAGATTTTTCTATAAAGTTAAAACTTAATGCCATACACTTATGTGAGATATTACAAGTGGAAATAACAAATGAAGAAATAATTCCTGTAAATCAAGTATACCCTAAGTGCAAGTTGAAATTAGAAGGGAAGGTCTTCGAGGTTGACCTAATCCCATTTACGTTAGGAGAATTCGATGTAATCTTAGGAATGGATTGGTTATCCAGTAATAGAGTACAAATAGATTGTGACCGGAAGTGGGTAAAGATAAGAGTGCAAAATGAAAAAGAAGTAGTGTTTAAAGGTCAACGACAGAACCAGAAATTCTGACCATGCTACAGGCAAAAAGATTGTTAAGGAAGGGAAACGAGGCCTATTTGGCTTATGTGGTAGATACCAAGAAGGAAGTCCCTAATATACAGGACATATCTATAGTAAACGAATTCGAGGATGTATTTCCAGAGAACTTACCAGGATTGCCACCTGACCGGGAAATAGTGTTCGCTATAGAATTAGCACCAAGAACGGAACTAGTATCCAAGGCCCCATATAGGCTAGCCCCAGTTGAGATGAAGGAACTAGCTTCTCAACTGCAAGAATTATTAGATAATGGAATGATAAGACCCAGTGTGTCGCCATGGGGAGTGCCAGTACTGTTCCTAAAGAAAAAGGACGACAGTATGAGATTATGCATAGACTATCGAGAGCTGAATAAGCTGACTATTAAGAATATGTACCCTCTCCCTAGGATTGATGACCTATTCGACCAACTCAAGGGAGCTGTACATTTTTCCAAAATAGATTTGAGAACAGGATATCACTAGTTGAAAATCAAACCGGAAGATATACCGAAGACTGCTTTTCGCACTAGGTATGGGCACTAGGAGTTCTTAGTCATGTCGTTTGGGTTAACCAATGCACCCGCAGCCTTTATGGATTTGATGAACAGAGTGTTCAAAAAGTACCTGGATGTATGTATGATAGTTTTTATAGATGATATTCTGATCTACTCAAAGACAGAGCAAGAATATACAGAAAATTTGAGGATAGTCTTAGAAATCTTGAGGAATGAGAAATTGTATGCCAAGTTCTCGAAGTGTGAATTTTGCTTAAGAGAAGTTCAGCTTTTAGGACATGTGGTGAGTAGCAAAGGAGTTTTAGTTGACCCTGCCAAAATAGAGGCGGTATCCAATTGGGAAAGACCAACTACCCCAACAGAGGTTATGAGTTTTGCGGGTTTAGCAGGATATTACTGAAG
Source organism: Apium graveolens (assembly GCF_009905375.1). Taxonomy (NCBI): domain Eukaryota; kingdom Viridiplantae; phylum Streptophyta; class Magnoliopsida; order Apiales; family Apiaceae; genus Apium; species Apium graveolens. Next base: position 82,586,368 of record NC_133647.1, read on the forward strand.
GTTCGTGCAAGATTTTGCTAAGATAGCCGGTCCACTGATTAGAATTACCCAGAAGACAAAAAAGTTTGTATGGACAGAGAAATGTGAGGAGAGTTTTCAAGAACTGAAAAGGAGGATGGTGTTAGCACTAGTGCTCGTTCTTCCCGATGGAAAGGGAGAGTTTGTGATATACAGCGACGCATCGCTTAAAGGATTAGGATGTGTACTGATGCAGCACGGCAAAATTATAGTGTATGCCTCTCGATAATTGAAGGAGTATGAGAGCAGATACCCTACGCATGATCTAGAATTAGCAGCCATAGTGTTTGCCCTGAAAATTTGGAGACACTACTGATACGGTGAGAAATACGGTGAGAATTTTTAAAACCTTGTAAAACGTTTAATGAATAGTAACCCTGACGGATGGGAAAAACTTTTGAGCCCACACTATGTAGTGCATGAGAAAAGGAGTTTCGGAGTTGATATTATGATTATACGTACCAAATGAGTGTATGTAAACGCTATTAGTTTTCGAAGAAAACGAACTTTGAAAAACGACCGTATTTATGACTCATCGAGGATTACGGGAACCACAATATAACTACAATATTAAAACCCTAAGGATTTATATTTAAGTATGACAATTCAAAATATAAGGAATAAATACGAAAGGAATTACGTCGCGAACCATTTACGAGTAAATTTACGAAAACGTTTAAGCAACCGAGCGAACGCGTAATCGATTAAATAAACGTAACGCACTAACCAACCATGGTAAGAAAGTAACTTTGGTTACTTCATCAAATAGTGATCTAACCATAAGATGATCAAGCAAGCTAGCCAAATAGTGTGCTAAGGAAGCTAACACATGTAGTTTAGCTTGTAAGCTAGCAAGCTACTTGGATTTGTCCCCAAGATTTGCAATAAGGAATAAACCTAGAATGCTATACTAGGAAGAATAAAAATCAAGGGAAATATATCACCACCCCATTTCCTAGAAGCAACCAAGAGAAGCAAACATAAAACCCCCCCACCCCTTCATTTTTCCATTCGGCTTTCTCAAGAAGAAGGGAGGAATTCAAATCTCAAAATCTAGCCATGGTAAAATCATCCCATTAATTCTCAAGCTTCCTAACAATCAAACTAAGGTAATAAAATTCTTTCATCTCTTTTTATCAAGGTTTGATGGGTGAAATAAAATCAAGAAAGGCACTAGTGAATTGTTTGAATCGTAACTCCTCTTTGGTTTCTTGATTTCAATGGTGGTTTTATATTCCAAAAATCATACCAATCACTTCCAAGACTCCACCATCCTCAAGAACACATTTAAAGATTTCAAGAAAGGTAAAAATCTTTGGCCCAACTTTATTTAAGATTCATTTTCAAGATCCATTTAGTATGTAGTTGTACACCTAGCTTTAGAAGTGGTATGGTTGGAATCTTGATGTTTAGTTAAGTAGATTTAAGGTTGGTTGTTGTTGCCTCAAGAACATGATGTTCTTGAGAGGAGTTTGTGTGTTGATGATGAGGTGATGATTGTTGGTGGTTGTGTTAAGAGTTTGGACGTAAACGAAACCCCGAACGTAAACATAACTACGTTAAAACCAACAAATCGTAACTTTAAGTTTCTGGAGAAATTCCCGAAGTTTTAAACTGTAGTTTCTTGAAAAATTACCATTGATTATGGTAGACAATTTTATAAGGATAATTTAGGTGCTTGAATCGCTTGATTCCGATTTACGGACCAAACGTTATGGCCGTTTTACTAAAAGTGATTTACGCGACAAAAAACTGCTATGAATTACATACTTTGAAAATATAAAGGATCGACTTAAAAGTGTCCATAAATCATGAAATTTTACAGAGAGTAGTATTTTGAGTTTCCTAACTGCCATAAAAATTTCAAGTAAAAATCTTAATTTTTAAATTTTATAAAAATATCGGAGCCGAGACTGCGCGATTAGAAACCGTAGGATCCATAAGCGGAGCCGACGGTGATAATGAGAATGAACCTAAGATACTTAGAAAAATGAAGCGACCGTGATGTGAATAATGACTTAAAGGAATAATAAAGGTAATATAAGTTGAGAGGTTGCATAATAAGTAGCGCGTGATTGCGAGTCGCCGAAAATTAGAACGAGACCTAACGAATTGTATTTATGATTATAAATTTCCGAGCGGAACCTAGAGCATCCTCCACCTCGAGATACCCAGGCAAGTTTACGAACCGAACTCCGTTTACTGTTGTTTTGTGAAAGAATTGTTTTATTATCATTGTATAAATACCAAGTTTGCCATGATACATAGTTGTTGGATTTTCGCATAATGTAGCGATGTTGTACGATAACTATATATCGTGAAATGTTAATTCCACTTTAAGCGTGACGTATTATATAAGACCGAGAGTCGGTCGGGATTTTAAGACAAAAACCCGGGAGTCATTCCGGTGATATTATAGGACGATTATAAGTCCATAGTAGTACATTTTAAAGGGACTCAACGTCCACTTACAAAACATTAAAATATCTCGAACTTTTATTAAAACGATTTCGCAACGATCATATTCCCTCAACTACATTTTATTGTTCGAATAATAAATACTATATACCTATTCCTTTATTTCGGAAAATCATTCGAATAATTTCAGATCGTCGGTGAATATTATCCCGACTTATTTAGTATTTTGAATATAGTTTCAAGGAGAAACTTTCCCCCTTATTTAATTATCTGTTGACAACGGTCAACTCACATCCTTAGTACTTCCTCCAAAAGTCTCGGAAGTACGTATATACATATATACACTTATATCTTAGTGAGACAAGTTGTTTCTATCAATAAGCAAAACGTTTGGGGACCTTCGATGTGGTTCGAGTTCTCGAGATTGATAGAATTCTTTTAAAGGACAACGGAGGGGTAGACTCCGGTACTATGTGTGCTAGATGGACTACCAAAGGTACTGCAGGCGAAGGTACTCTGTATACTCAGGAACTTGTGAAGTATGTGTATACCCAAAAATGGGAGACGTAGCCCGAATGCAGCAAGGGTGATAACCGGGATACGAAGGTGTCGTCCTTCTACTAGTAGAAAAGGTTACTATTATCATATTACGACTGATCATCACATACGGTGGCTCCAACGAGTGTCCTAATTTCTTCCAATTAGAATTATGATGTAATACCGTAAACCAAGCCTAGGTGTTGGGTTTCCTATTAAGGTATTCACAGGATAATAAAATCCCCTAAAGAACTGTTTTTAAGAACTATTTTTATAAAAAGGTGTGTATCACCAAGGGAAAACTATTTTCGGATAAAACATAATTATCATATATGATGTTTTACGTAGGTTATCATACAGTCATTTTCATACTGTACATTATTATGCTGGGCATTATAGCTCACACTTATTTTCTTAAATTGACATAACACAACAGTGAATCAAGATGCCTGCCATGAGAACCACAGCCAGGAAACGGGTAGAAAATGGCCAGCTGTTCCGTAGATTGTTTAGTGTTGTACCACAGGTAATTCGAATAAGCTGGATTAATTTTCAGTTGTTTTGAGTTCGGCTTTTTTATAAGTGTGACTTATGTAAGGTAATAAACAAGAAACGTATATTTGGCCGGCGGACCAGCCTTAGTTAAAGGTTACTCCCCGGTAAGACTTAATCTTTTTTGGGTTGTAATAATTATCACTTGATGGTTGAAATCACTCTAGTTGTGAATGGTTCGTTTCCAAGACAATAACCTGTAAGTGTGTGTGTGTGTGTGTTATAAGTGTGGGGTCGTGAAGTGTGAGTATTTATATAATATGGTGTGAGTTATGTGGTTGTAATAGTTAGATGGCGTGGCTTCCGAGATTCCTGACCCCGGATTTTGGGGCGCCACACGTTGTGCCTTGTGACCTCAGGCTTTTATAGTTTGGGATCCGCTAACCTAACGCTCGCTACATGGGTATTATTGTATAAGTATTTTAGGACCTCATTCATTGCATGATCAATTAAGCATCTTTGTTATATGTTCAATAATAGCGTGAATCCTTGTATAACTCTAGTAGGAAGGAGGTGTTGTGAGTCATTATGTGTTTAACGTCTATTCTGTTTATAAACTTGTGATTGTTTGGATGAAAGATAAGTTATGGTTATTGATCTAGTTTCGGGAGCATATCTGTTAAGCATCCACATATGCACGTTTCTGGTTTGTGTTGGTTTGTGGGATTTTTTTGAGCTCTGTTTTTAGTCATTGCATTCTTAGAGGAATTGGCTTAGTCATTTGGTTATGGTTATTCGGATGGGATCAATTGCATTATCTTTTAGTTACATTTTACATAGTTGCATTCATGCATTAGGTTTGTTTTATAGTTTTGAGTCTGTTTATGCTTGAGGACATGCATCGATTCAAGTTTGGGGGTGTGATAAGTGGATTTTATATCTACTTGGAACGTTTCATTACAGGCTTAAGTTGGTATTTTGGACTCAAGTTGTTGGTATTTTTGATGTGTTTTTATGTTATTGTATTTCAGGCATCAGTTAAAGAAAGAAAGGAGCTTTTCAAAGAAATATGCTGAAAAGAGATCAGAATTGGAAGATTAGGCCATTCTTAAATTGTAGAGGACCTCGAGAGCTTTGGATGAACTATTAGATCGTCGAATTCTGATAAGCGGAACTCAACTTACAAGCAAAAGAAGAAATTGGAGCAAAAATCTAGAAGCACGGCGCGCCCGCGCTGGGAAGCGGGACGGCCGCGCTGAAAGAACACTAGCACGGTGCGCCCGCGCTAGAATGCGGGGCAGCCACGCTAGAAGGTCAGAAACAGAGCGCGCCTGCGCTGGGATAGCGCGCGGCCACGCTAGGTCATTTTTTACAGAATCCTGATTTTAGTCTGATTTTGAGTGTCTGGAAGCCCAGAATGACCAGAAGCCTATATATATCAAGAAAATCACGTTTTTAACAAGGACACCCGGGAGAGCAATAAGAAGACATAAAGAGGATAAGAAGGCTACGGAGAAGAAGACTTTTGTTTTCTTTGATTTAGGCGATACTTGGATGTTTGTTTTCGATTTGTCTTTAAACCCTAGTACTCTTATATTATTTATTATCATGCTTTCATTGGATCCCATGGTGACGATGAGTTCGGTTATGAACTAATCGGTATCATGGGGTTCCAACGGATTTATTTATGGATTTCTTTAGTTAAATTATTTCGATACCTTAGTATGTGGTGATTGATTGATGTCCTAGTATTGGATGTGTGCTAGAAGGTCAGAAACAGAGCACGCCCGCGCTGGGATAGCACGCGGCCGCGGCAGGTCTTTTTCACAGAATCCTGATTCCAGTCTGATTTTGAAAGTCTGGAAGCCCAGAACGACCAGAAGCCTATATATATCAATAAAATCACGTTTTTAACAAGGAGACCTGGAGAGCAATAAGAAGACCTAGAGTGCACGAGAAGGCTACGGAGAAGAAGACTTTTGTTTTCTTTGATTTAGGCGATACTTGGATGCTTATTTTCGATTTATCTTTAAACCCTAGTACTTTTATATTGTTTATTATCATTCTTTGTAAAACAAATGAAAAATGAAAAATTAATTTGTAAACAAATATATAAAAAAACTTTTAAATTTTTTTAAGAAAAGGAATCGAATTCGAGCCGAATAGAGTTTAAAAAATTTGGCTTGTCTTGAGTTTTTAATCGAGTTCGAAAATGTGTTCGAACTCCGAGTTCGAGCCGAGTTGAGCTCCATTTTATTGAGTTGAATTCGAGGTGTCTCAGTTTGAACTGCATCTCTAGTTCAACATGAAAGTAATTCTTAAAATAATATTAAAAATGACATAGAGACTTGAGTTTTTGTGGATGTGGATGTAGATGTAGATTTGATTTTAAGGAGTAACAAAACTCTTGTCTGGTGTAGACGTGTAGTGGTTGTAGATGTGAACTAAAATTTCTTTTACTAATTTTAAGGTCACGAGTTCGATTCCCAACAACAATATTCATTTTTATATTTTTATTGGATAAAGGGCAAATATGTCCTTTCCTAAATGGGGAATAAAACCCCTTGTTCACCTATAATATATATAGTGGATATAGGATTAAAATGAAAAAATACATTTCAAATGCATATATAAATAGTTGGTCTTATATTTAGGACTAAAGATAATTATAACTATCCTTACCACGTCATTTAATAACGATAAATGAAATGTATCTTGGTTGCTTAAGTGAAATTTTGGAGAGAGAGAGACAAAATTTCACTAAATTTGAAAATATTTGGTTGTAAAATAGAACTACCATTGGAGTTGAAGTCCTATTTTGGTACAAAAATGCACTTTTTGGTCTAAAATTATTCCAGAGTTGTAGTCATTTTACCTTTAGCATTGGACTTACTCTTAATAAATGCATAAATGGATAATTGATTATATATATATATAGGAGTAAAGATAATCATAGCTATCCTTAGAGTAAGTCCAATGCTAGACGGAAAATGACTATAGGCATTGTTATAATATGACACCACTAAGTGATTTTTAGTGCTAAAATAACACTTGTAATTTAATGCTAGTTGTATTTTACAATCAAATAATTTCATATTTAGCTAACATTTGTCCAAATCATTCACTTTATTTTAAAGTGCACCTCTTCACAATTCATTATTTATTAGTTATTTGATGATGTGGCAATGATGACTATAGTAATTCTTGGTCTCAAATATAAGACCAAATATCCATTTATGCATTTATCCATCAATGTATAGCTATTTATTGGAGTTGAGTTTTATGATTTTAGTTTTATATTATATCCATAAAACTAAACATAGCTATGCGTTGGACTTGCTCTTATAATTTGAGATCAAAAAGTGTATTTTGTGCTAAAATATGACTTCAACTCCAGTACTAATTCTATTTTTGAACCAAATATTTTAACATTTAGTGAAGTTTTGTCTTTATTTTCTAAATTTTATTTAATATAAATCAACATACATTTCATTTGTAGTTATTCATTGATGTGGTAAGGATAGCTATAGCTATCTTTTGTCCTAAATAAATGATTGAATAACTACAAATTAAATGTATGTTAAGTTTATTTTATATAAAATTTAGGAGAGAGACAAAATATTACTAAATGTGAAAATATTTGGTTGTAAAATAGAAGTAGCATTTGAGTTAATGTCTTAAATATCTCAAATTATAACAATAGTTATAGTCATTTTAGTCTTACCACTAGACTTGCTTTAACATATAGACCTTTTGACCCACTTTCAGCCCACCAGAGCTACGGTCCAAAACAAAAGTTTTTTTACCAACCTACTAGAGCATGTCCAATGATACGATCCCCTAGCTAAAAAAACCACGTGGCATACCATAATTATAATATTATAATAATAGAGATTATCTAAAAATATTATGCCTTCCAAAGGTGCAAAATTATTAGCTAAAATTTTAGATAACGAATTGATGTTGGCCAAATTTGTTGAACCTATAGAAATATGCCAAATTATTTATTAACCATATTAAAATAAAACATTTTATTTACAACAAACTAAATAATAATTACATACCTTTTTTAAAATATAGCCAACCATTATAACTCTAAATTTATTATTTTTAATCTTTTATGATTCTTATATGATATATAATTCTATATATTTTTTGAAAAAAATGGACAATTAAATACTCAAAATATCCATCATACATCACCAAATCCAACACATTTCGCGGAGGATTCATAATATCAATAACTGAATCTAGCTCACAAGGGATACGAGCCATATAATGGGCTGCCCTATTAGCTAATCTTCTAGCATGTTGAACACATAAATCACTTCTAGCAGCTAACATTGATCTGCAAACATTTATACTATGGCCAACCTCCGAGTGAAATAATGTAGTACCGTTGATGGTTTGTACTACCAAGATAAAATCAGTCTCAATGCAAATGTCAGTGACACCTTTTAAAATAATCCATAACATAGCTACTTCGATACTAGTTGTCTCCGCTTCCATAATCGCAACTGCCCTGTTGAGCTTCGTAATTCTTCCCTCCAAGAAGAAACCAGTATGATCTCGAAGAAGCATTCCTATGATGAAACTTGTTGACCCTTCTATAATTCCCGTATCAATATTAACTTTGTACATTCCTCGTTCTGGTCTAACCCATTTAACATTCTCTCTGTTGTTTGCTGGAGTATGCACTTGCTGGAGAGTCTGAACCTGGGACATAGCTTTTTCCCAGTCATGAAGCTGCTTCAAACCCTAGTCCACTACAAAACCAGGAGTGACATTCTTCTCTTCCCATACCTTTTTATTGCGAAAAAAACAGATGGCCCAGAGAATCATGGCTAATCTAGAGGTTTGGTCATGAATTTCAGTCGGCAATGTGTTCAATAACCAAGTTGACACATCATTGATCTCCCACAAATTAAAAGACAAACCTGCATATTGCTAGCACAATGAGGCAAACTCATAATTAAAAAACAAACGGAGAAGGTGCTCTTCATTCATGGTGCATCTTGGACAAATAAAAGGGACCACAATACATCTTCTTTGCAGAGTAGCTTGAACTGGAATATTATTTCTACAATATCGCCATAGCAAAAATTTCACCTTGAATGGAGTCTGCATCTTCCAAATTTTTCTCCAACTATTGGAATTCTCATTAGGCAGTTGTTGTGAATTACTATCCTGCCACAACCTGTAACATGATTTGACAATATACTGATCATTTGTTTTTTAAATCCAAGACACTTTGTCACTACTAACCTGAGGAATCCGCATATGCAAAATGGCTTCTTCATCTCTTTCACTAAACAAATCTTTGACTTTCTCTTTATACCAACTTTCAGAATTATGATAGAATAAATTAGCCACCTTCATATTGCTATCAATATTCGAAACAACATCAATCATAAAATCATCTTTTCCTGTAACTCAAGGATCTGTAGCAACTATGATATCCCTACCATTTGCCACCACCCATTTGAAACCTCTCTTTAATTCCTTATTTGCTTCAAATATACCAGACCAAATAAAATTGGATCCTTCATCTCGAGTTGCACTTAGGATATGGGACTTGGGATAGTACCTGGATTTAAACACATGAGAAACTAATGATTGAGGTTTGTGAATGAAATTCCACACATGTTTCCCCAACATTGCTAGATTATAACCGTGTCAGCTCTGAAAGTCTAACCCTCCTTTAGCTTTTGTATTACTCAAACCATCACATGTCATCCATCGAATTCCTTTAGTAATTGTAGACAAAGAACTCTACCAAAAACCATTAAGAATGCGCTCAATTTCCTAGTATAATTTCTTTGGGATCAAAAAGCATGATATGCAATATGACTGAATAGTAGTGGCCATATTTTTTAATAGGACAGCCTTGCCAACTTTTGATAAAATCTTCACATTCCACCCCTAAACTCTTTTCCATATTATGTCCTTCAAAAAACTGAACACATCAGTTTTTGACTTGCCTACTAGCGAAGGTAATCCCATATAATTCCCAATAGAGAGATCATTTGTTACCCCTAACACGTTCATAATTTCCGGTTGTTAATCTTTGCGGACATTAGAGATGAAAAACACCCCTGATTAATGATAATTAAAAACTTGGCCAAATGAAGTTTCATAAGAATCAAGGATTTCTCTAATTTTTATTTGCTTCCCCATGATCATCTCTAAAGAATAAAAAGCTATCATCAACAAATAAAAGATGTGTAATTGGCAGAGCTGAATGACTTATTTTGCAACCATGAATGTAATTACATTCTTCTGCTTGCTTTATAGCTCGAGGCAACCCCTCCACACAAAATAAGAACAAATACGGGGAAAGAGGATCCCCTTGATGCAACCCCCGTTTCAGCTTTAAAGGACCTTTTACTGATCCATTGAAGCAAAAAGAATAATTCACTATTCTTACATACATCATTATCCAATGAATCAACTTCGAACAGAAACCCATTTGGTGCATTCTTGAGTTCAAAAAATCCCAATCGACCCTATCATATGCTTTGCTGATATCAAGTTTAAGTGCTACTTCACATGTACCACCAGAGTGCTTTATCTTCATGTAATGAATGATTTTAAACGCCACAAGCATGTTATTAGTTTAATGTTTCTTCCGGGCACAAACGCAGATTGGTTCTCACATATAATTCCAGGAAGGATTACTTTAAGTCTATTAGCCAGGACCGTAGCAAGTATTTTATAGAGCACATTATAAAGGGAAATAGGCCGGAGATCTGTCATTCGATCAGCATTTTCCTTTTTAGGAATAAGAACAACATTTGTAGCATTCAGCTGGCTTAGCCACCCTTTACAAGTTTGAAAAACATCTCTACCCAAACTTGGCCAAAATTGTTGAAAGAAAGCGGGATTTAAATCATCAAGTCTTGAAACTTTATCACGATGCATCTGTTTCACGGCCTTAATAAACTCATCAAAAGAAACCTCGGCTGTTAGGGAGACATTCTGTTCATCTGTCACAAGTCGATCCATGTTTTTCTTATGCACCGATGGTAACGACTGAGAAATTATGACTATCATAGTAAAGGTGTATTATGTGTTTTATTATATTATTACGTGTGTTTGGTCATAAAGTATTAGTTGTTATGTGTTGTATGTGTTTCGTGTAGTTCGAGATAGTTTTCGGGTATTTATCGAGTATTTTATTGTAAGTTAAATGCTTTTATATCAAAAGTTATACGGCCCAAAATTTGTTTTAATAGCTGATATTGCATATAATATAATTGTCCTTATTTTTCCTAGTATGGCTTATACTATATCGATATTCTGAACATCCAATTAATTTAGAAAAAAATTCGTTTCTCGAAAAATGACTTTTTCGGGCCCCTAGGGGGTGCTAAAAAGCCCGCAAAATCATATTTTTATTTTTATAAAATCATGAGACTTTTAAATATTCCATTTATTTTTATTTTTGAATTATTCAAAATTTTTGAGAATTTTTGGCATATATTTTGTATTTATTTGGATTAAAAAATTTAAAAATTATTCCCCATAAATTATTAATTAAGGGCCAATGAATTTTATTAAAAGATATAATTAGGGCATTAATTTTAATTAGGGGTATTATTTTACAATTATAAATAGCCTATTTTTTTAATTAATTATAAAATAATCATTAAAAATTAGTAAAAATACATCAATTCTCTAAAAATCGGGTTAGGGTTTCAGATTCGGGTCGAGAATTCATGCAGTGATTTTGATCAGTTCTGAGCTTTGAAAACTATTATGTAAGTACTCAAATCGAAGGTTTTGATCTGTTCTATCAGTTTCTGTAATCAATTTCATGTTTTAATTCATATATTTTCAATTTCGATTTCCAGGGTTCTTGATTGATTTAAGGCTTTTTGATTCTAGGGTTATTAGAATGATTTTATGATTGATATAGCTTTGTATGATGATTTACAATCGATTTATGTAGGTAATTTCATCAAACGATTCCTGTATATGTGAATTCGATTATTAGGGGTTATACCCAATTTTTTATTTGAACGTTTTTGATTTTAAAGAAGCTGAGGTTAGTTAGGTGTTAGGGGTTTGATTATACAGTTCATAAGCTTTAATTTAAGCTAGAGAACGTGAAGTTTCATGTAAAACCTGTGAAAACGATATTTGGCCGGAGATGTTTATTCCAAGATGATTCTGATGATTGGATGGGTGATATGAGTTGTTGAAGTGATTTAGGATCGATCCCAACTGAGAAAAAGACTAAACTATATCGATTTTGGCCTGCAATTGAGTAGCCTAAATTCGGCAAACCCACCGGAATCTGGGAATTTTCCGGTGAGTTCTTCCCGACCCGACTTGTTCTTCACAACCCGGTTACAACCCGTTTTGTAACCAGATTTTCATCTGAAAAACCCGAAACCCATTTCTGAAAAGTGTTTTTGGATTTTATTTATATTTATATTTTTATAAATTTTTAAAAAAATTAGTTTTATTTATTTAAATAAATTGATTAAATAATTTAATTAATTAATTTATTTATTTTATAAATAAATCTAAAATATTTTCTAAAAATTTGAAAGGTATTTATTTATTTATTTATTTAAGTATTTAATAATTTATTTATTTAAATTGATTAATTATTTTGATAAATTAAGTAGTTTGTTTAAATAATTTGTTTTAAATTCATTTCAATTCCAAAAATTATGGGGAAATCATTTTTAATTCTGATTTTTCTTGTATAATTATTTAAAAATATATTTGAGGCTTAATTAATTTGAATAATAATTATTTTGAATAATAATTTATTTATTCTTATTAGTTTATTATTACTTGAACCTTTTATCCATTTTAAAGGAAATGAACGCTCCTAGACTTAGAAAAATGATCTGTCTCTAATAAAGATAGTCTTAAATATTAATTTCTTCCAGAAAAGAGTCGTGTTTAGATATCCATGTATTTATAGATCCGATTAATTAGAAATACGAGTCTAATAAATTCTAAAAATTAGAAAATGAGTCAGATATTGTTCAATAATGCGAATAATGATTCGATTTTAATTCTAAATATATTTTAAAACCTAGAGTTACTATATGACTTATGTGTTATGTGATTTATGTGGTTAATCGAGTCCTAATTTCTAGTTAATCGTACAGGTAGACAATAAGGACTATGTGGATTCGAATTGATATACGAATAAGGTATAAGTCTACTAAATGAGTATTTTTTTCTTGATAGATATGTATCCATCAAGGCAGCTCAATCCAGTTTTAGAGGATTGTGATAAACTTGAGACAGATCGCGTATCAGACAAGTTTTTCCCCTATTTTTAACCCAGAATGGTGAATTGCTTCATTTTATTCAGATTCCTGATTCAATGAATATTGATAGTTCTTATTCACATACACTGATACACAATCACTGTTCTTTTGATTACACTTTCATTTTGATTCCTAATTACTCTTGATACAATGAATACTCTATACATATTCCAACTGATTATGTAATATCTATATCCGGATGTATATCTTGATGTTGAGATAACATCGAAGCATACCGATTATCTCGGATGCTTATCCTATGGACTGGATGGTTACGATTAGGGCCAGGAACAAACTGGACCCTTGAATTAATTACGGAGGCCAGAAATGAGCCTGGGTACCTTGTTATGATGTGGGTCTATGCGAATGGCATAGATCCCTGCTTTATCTGTCTGATCAGCAGATTACAATACTGTAATAGTTTGTGTCAAGTCTAGTTTATGGAAAATGGCCAATAGCGGCCTTCTTTATCCTTTACAGAGATACATAGATACATATAGAATCTGTGTTACATATTGCATTCTCAATGATCAGAAGAAGCTCAGGATCTGGCTGTTTGGGTGTCATCAGGAACTGATGTGGCGTCAGGATTTGGCATGTCATCAGCATTTGGATGTCATCGGTATTTGAAGACAGTCTGCTTAAAGGATTTGTTCTGTTCCTTCTAATGTGGAGCATATATCTTTTACGTCTGAGTTATAGGACTTTATCTATTTAGTTGAAGATATGTATCAGTTTCAGTTAGCTTTTGATAATGCATATCTTAGATTGATTTGTTGTAGCTGTGTAGTATATAAACATAGTTTAGGTCATCACTTAGTGTATCGATCTCGAGTATCATTCGACCTAGCAGCTCTCAAGAACATCAGTATTTCTTGAGAGGATTTTGTAACAGTTTTTTATCAGAAATATAAAAAAATGTTATATTTTATTACTTGGTCGAAACATTTATACAATTGCATCCAACCCTCCTTAAAGAATTGTATCTTCACTGGGCAACAATTGGTATCAGAGATCACTGATAAATTTATAATCAGAAACGATCTAAACATGTCTCTGAACAAGTATGAAAGTAATAAAATTACCATTCTGAAAAAGGCTGAATATCCAACATGGGGTCCAAATTATCTCGACGTAATCAATGATGGACCCTTCATGCCAACAAAACTGGTGCCTGCAACTCCCACTGTTGCTGAACATTATCAACAGAAGGAGAAGACTGAGTGGACACCAGAAGAGAAAGTAGCTGTGGTGAAAGATGCAAAGGTAAGAAACATTTTGCATAACAGTCTTGATTCTGTGATGTCAAACAGAGTTATAGCCTACAAGACTGCCAAAGAGATCTGGGATGCTCTTGAAACTCAATGTCAAGGAACCATGGCCATCAAGAAGAACAGAAGGGCTGTTCTGATTCAAGAATATGAACACTTTGAGGCCAAGCCTGATAAAAGTCTCACCGATATCTATGACAGATATCTGACCCTGCTCAACAATCTATCTTTGGTGGGAAATGTTTATGATCGAGAGGATTCAAACACCAAGTTTTTGAGAGCTTTGAGTGAAGAATGGGAGACTCAGACTTCAATCATACGACATCAGTATGATCTGAAAGTAATTACTCTGGATGAGTCTATGGCATGCTGAGAATTCATGATTTGGAAGTTCAGCAAAGGACGGAGAGGAAAAGCAACAAAGGGAAATCTATTGCTTTGAAAGTAAATGATAAAGCTTCAAAAGAAAAGTCTGTTGGAGCTGTACGAAAGAAGAACAATTTGCTAGAATCAGATACTGATGATTCCTCATCAAATCCTGATGATGATACCGATTCCGAAACTGATGAGAATATGAAAGATTCTGATGTCATGCAAATGGCCGCATTGCTGGTTAAGGGCTTCAGGAGGATGCAATTCAGGAAGTCGAAGAACAACAGAAGCTTCAGGAAGAAGTTCACTGGAGCTGAAAGTAAGCCAACTGGGAGAAAAGATGGAAAGGACTCTAAAGCTGGGAAGGTAGACATAACAAATATCAAGTGTTACAACTGTGACGAACCTGGTCACTTTGCCTCCGAGTGCAAGAAAACAAAGCATGATAAAGGAAAGAACAAGGCCCTGATCACCTCAAGCAAGAATTGGATGGACTCTTCTGATTCTGAAAATGATGACACATGCTATACACTGATTGCTGGCTTTGATGATCCTGCTTCCTCTGAGTCTAAGGTGCAAACTCCTTTCTTTTCTTTTGATACTGAGAATATATCTGAGTCGAAATCTATTCTTAAATCTTTGGTAATTTTAAGAATAAGTCTTTAGAAAATGATAGACTTATTACTGAAATTGAGATCTTGAAATCTAGGAATGAACAGTTAGAGTCTGACTTAATAAATCAGATAGATTTGAAGAAATAATTTGAGAGAGCTAAACATACAATAAAAATTCTTGAGGATAAATACAGTATGTTATAAAAAGATCTAGAAAATGAGAGAAAAACCCTTAAAGCCTGGACTGATTCAGGCAAAAAGGTTCATGAGATAATCTCAATGAAAAACTAGAAAGAATGCCTAGGATATAAAGATAGAGTTAAGGATGTTGACACTGAAAATAAAATTACCCTTAAAACTCCTGTTAAGTTTATCTCTTCAGAAGCTGATGAACCCAAATCCACTTTTGAAAAGGGTTCAACATCAGTATCACAAGAAAAATAGGTAAGTGATAAAAGTAAAAGAAAGGAAAGCAAGGAAACCATTAAGTATGTTAATAAAGAAAAGAACATAGGACTTTTGTCAGCAAGACAATTGAAAAAGATATTATCCGAGGTTACTGACAAACCTCAAGTAAAAAGTCCTAAAAGAAACAGGAATGGTAAGCAAGGTTTTTCTAAGAATTTAAATTACAAGGTTGTTCCCAATGCTCCTAGAAAAACTTGTTTTAACTGTGAAAATACTAATCATCTTGCTATTGATTGCAGGAGGAATAAGAAAATGAAAACTTCTATTCCTGAGTTTGATGTTAGGGGTAGATCAGTATTTTATAAACAACAAAATCCTTGTTTTCATTGTGGTAGTAGCTGACATTCGATTTATACTTGTAGTTCTTATCACAAGTTATATCACAATTATTATGAACCTTTTCCTAAGTTTAATAAAGTTGCTTGTGTGCTTAATTTTGTTGGTTTTACTAAATCTGCTTCTGACAGGACAAATCCTGACAAAGGAAAAACTGTCAAAAGTACTCCTGACACACAAAGGCTTAAGTTGTCCAAAAAGAGGGCCAAACAAGTGTGGGTCCTTAAAAATCCTTCTAATTAATTATTCTTCTGATTGCATGGTAACAAGAAAAATACACTTGTCTTGGATAGTGGATATTCAGGATACATGACTGGAAATAAATCACTGCTGTCAGAATTTGAGAAGAAGGCTGACCCAGATGTATCTTATGGAGATGGAAATGTAGGACACGCTCTGGGATATGGCAACTTGATAATTGGAAATGTAGAAATAGAGAATGTAGCTCTGGTGGATAGACTGAAACATAATCTTCTGAGCATCAATTAAATCACTAACAGAGGTTATCATGTTGTATTCTATGACTCACATTGTGAAGTTGTTCATAACATGTAATAACCCCAATTTTTGGAAAATTTTTGAAACCCTTATGAATAGTGTTTTTGCTGAATGAGAAAACTTTTCATGCCACACTAGGTAGGGGTTCTTTTATGGATATTCTGAGATTTTACTGGCACTCTATATGGTATATAAGTGTATGTAAAGATCGTCAGAATCCAATTCCGAACACTTTGATTTTTCCCGAAAATCCACTAGATACGGAAAGAATTGAGTATAAGGTAACATGATTAAAAGGATTTAAATTCAAGGATTATAAGAGAGGATCATAAAAGGAATATAATGTATTGAGAAAGGTTAAGGGAACCCAAGTAATAAGATCCCGGGTATGATCCCTCAAACGAGAAATGAGAACGAAAGTTAAGCGAACCGTATAACAGATCAGCGGTCATTAGGGAAACAATTAGGAAGCTAATCAAAGAGATTAGAGGGGATGATGTCACCCAACCAATGAGAAGAGGGCAAGTAAGGGATGATGACATAACAAATGTGACATAAGCATGACATGAGGGGGAAGGAGGTGTGGTTGATTTAGAACCACACAAAGTTGATGGTTAAAAAGGTAATTAACCAAAAGCAAGATAAAAACAACCAACCAAAACAAATCAAAGCAAAACACAAAATTTTTTTTCATCTTCTTCATCTTGCTCTCGGCTTTTGAAAGAAAAACAAGGAGGAGTTTTTCAAAAACTCAAGCTACACACTTTCAAAAATTATAAGGTTTGTTTCTTTAGCTTCCATAAGTTTGGATCCAAGAATCCAAGGTTTACCTAGTTAATCAATTCCTAAAAGTTTAGGGTGAATAGTAACTTTCAAGAACAAATTTTTGATTTTTGATTTTATTTGTAAAGACAAGGTAGCTTAAGCATAGATCAAGGCTTCCATGGGCATTCCAAGGATCTTTCATTGATTAAAAGCTTCAAGAAGGTATAAAACTTCAAACCCTAGCTTTACTTTTGAGTATTAGGAATGGTTTTGATTGTTATAGTTCATGAGGAACATGATCCTGGTATACTTAGAGTGTGGTTGGATTTGTAATGAGTTTGAAGTTGTAAATCTTGATTATTGGTTAATGAACTTAAGTATAGCTTTTAGTTCATGTTTGAGGGTAGTATAAAGTTGATAATATTGAGTTGTTGGGGCTGTTGGAGTGTGTTTTAGATGGATGTTGGTTGTATGATTGATTTGGGGTTGATTGGTGGTTGTTTTGGAATGGTTTAAATTTGGGAAATCGCGTAAACATAGCCGTCGTAATGCCCGATTTACCGTAGACTGTTTTTGTTCTTAACATCAGAACCCTTGAACTCACTGCTAGGTTTTGACCATTGCCATGATTAGATATTTCATGTTACGAGCTTCGTTTTGATATGTGGTTCGTTGGATTCCGATGAACGGTTGAGGAGAAACGGCCGTTTTAATTAACGACGTTTCGCGAATGAACCCTTACCCCTCGCCTTACTTTGAAACATAGGTTAAAGATCTTAAAGGACTAATTGAAGTATGAAACATTTATGTAGGGTGTAATAGGCAGTTGGTAAGACACTCGCGAAGGAATCGCCTTAAAACTCGTAATGGTTAAATTATTAAAAATGGTGGAGCCGAGGGGACTCGAGTGACTTAAGAGAATCAGTAAGCGCAAAATGAGCGTTAGAGTCTGAGTTGGTTAGAGTATAGATTTACAAGTGACTTTGGTTTAATTCCAACTTACTTGTTGCTTATAGGTTACCAGACTCGTCCCGAGCCATTCGTAACCCCCTGTCGCTCAGGTAAGTTTTCTACCCGTTATACTGTTGTTGTGATGTATATATGTATATGCATTATCTTGCGATAGATGCATGTTGGTTAATTAGCAAATATTGCGATATATTGAAGCATGCTGATATGGTATATATATGCATGCCTGTTTCGTATTCTTGCCATATATATCTGTTGGTTCAGTTGATAATACCTATGCTAGAGAATAGCAGTAATTTGCATATACCCTTAGTATAGGGACCCAAAGGTGAAAACATTTTCTAAAACCGGGAGTCGAGGATCCCGAGTAGATTTTATATATATATATTTATATATATATATGGTTATAGTTTTCAAAACTATTAATCGAATAAGGTTTATTCGATAACTTTATTTTATTATTGAATATTATTCGAATATTCATCCGAGGACTTATGACTCCTTTATTTTATTATTGAATATTATTTCGAATATTCATCCGAGGACTTATGACTCCTTTATTTTATTTATTGAATATTATTTGAATATTCATTTGAGTATCTATGACTCCGATTATTTGCTGAGATATATTCTTTATTTTATTAAAGAATAAGGTGTCGATAATCAAACTTATTTTCGATTATTCAAATAAAGATAGTACTTTCATATAAGTATATCTTTGGTTATTTAATATCCATTTCAAGTATAAGTTTTAAAACTTCTACTTTGATTATTTTTATAAGGATTATCTTTATGAGAATATTATTTAAATAATAATATTCAGATATTTTCTAATATATCGGGACTGATTTATTTTAATAAATCAGCAGTACTCCAAACATTCTTAAAAAATGTTTTCGAGTCTTCAAAATGAATTTTTTTAAAGTTAGAGTGGACCCCAAAACTCATTTTTTTTATATTTAAGATCTTCCTTTCAAAGGGGATTTAAATACTCGCTCAAAACCTGGGGGATCTAGCTCTGTGGTGTATTTTACATTCGCAACGTGGTTGCTGTTTTGAGAAAACAAATGAATTGATTACTTACCCAACGTTCGGGAAGTAAGCCCATCTAATTGAGTCGGCATAAGCGACAGGCCGGGGTACGGTCTATCAAAGTGTAAGTGGCTGGGTGGCAGTCCATCAACGCGTAAGAGGCCGGGTGGCGGTCCAGCACAAGGTCCTTATGTGGCCAGGGTGATGACCGGTGGGGAATTCATCCATCTACTAGTAGAAAAGGTTACTTATTGGTATCTTTGCCTGATCAGCAAGATATCAGGTTTATGCCAAAATTCTTTCCTTTCCAAATTTATTGGATATTGCAATTCTGTTCATACTTTACATGACAGAGGTTTTCAGGAAACGTATGTATATATATAGGTGTATATATATATCGGGACTTAATGAAGTATATCATAACTTCATTTCCTTCAAAATATTTCAAAGATTGAATCTATTCAAGTCTTATCTTGTAGTCTCATCAGTGTGATGAACTTTTGAAACTAATTATAACTTGAACGGTGGTAGTTCAAGTAGTATTTGGAAAAGATATAAGTATATTGGAGTATCTTGTAACTTCATCTTTTAAACTTATATCTAGTAAATGATTATCTTATGCATGACAAAGATTTTCAGAAAAATGTTGAGACAAGGTTAGATATATGAGATCACCTTGCAACGATATTTTTATACAGTTATACACTGGAACTCTGTGTGTATTATGCATGGAAGAGGACTTCCCATATTTTGAAAAGTATATATGTATATATATATACTGAATATTTTGTGACTTCATCGCATTAAGATATCAACTTGGTTCATTTCTTTTGACCAAGACTTTCATGAGTACTATGAGAAGGCTCATATATTGTTAATCATTATACATATTATTTTGGTGGGCTTGTTGCTCACCCTTGCTTTCTTCTTTCATCACACAACATCAGATAGACAAGATGAACAGGACCAAGCTCCCAATTCGCGAGCGCATAGGAAACGTTCCGCAGTTTCCTATAGGCGTTGATGTCGCTGTAGCTGAGGTAGGAACTACCAATAGGCTAGGCTTTCAACTTTTGATGTACCAGATTATGTATATTTATGAATTGTAATAATGGCAAAGTAATGTAAGTTTATTCAGAAAACCTTTTAAGGTGCATTGGCAGATAATTGTGGAATAAAATGACTTGTGATTATTTTTGGATGTTCATCTCTGAGACTATAACGTGTGGTGTGTGTGTTTATTGTGGGGTCACGGTACAGAGTAGTTGATTAATTATTAAGATTGGGTGTTATTAAGGGAAATGGAACTCGTGACAACCCGGATCCCCGACCCCGGATTTGGGGGTGTTACATAACAAGTCAAAGAAAATTATCTTGATAGGATATAGACATGGTAACATTTATGAAGCAAGGCTACATGAAAGTCTTGAAAAGGAAGCTACTTGCCTTATATCTAAGGCATCAGTAGATGAGAGCTGGAACTGGCATAAGAAGCTCTCACATCTCAACTTTAATTCAATCAATGAACTTGCCAAGAGGAGCTTGTAAGAGGATTGAAAAACATGTTATACTCATCTGATGGTCTTTGTGATGCTAGCGAAAAGTCTAAACAAAGAAGAGTATCTTTCAAAAGAAAAACTGAATTCTCCATTTCTGAGCCATATCACATGCTACATCTGGACCTCTTTGGTCCAGTGAACATAATGTCTATCAACAAGAAAAGGCACACACTTGTAATTGTTGATGATTTCACTAGATATACATGGGTTTATTTTCTACACAGGAAGGATAAACTCCAGAAATTCTTCTGGACCACATAAGGCAAATTGAAAATAGATCTACTCATAAAGTGAAAATCCTGAGAAGTGATAATGGCACTGAATTCAAAAACTCAAAGATGGAGGAATTCTGCAAGTACAAAGGCATAGAGCAACAATTCTCAGCTCCTGGTACACCTCAGCAAAATGGTGTTATTGAGAGGAAGAACAGAACCTTGATTGAAGCTGGCAGAACTCTGCTAGAAGAAGAAAAACTACCCACTTACTTTCGGGCTGAAGCAGTAAACACAACATGTTATACTAAGAATATCACTCTGATAAACACATATGGTGTTACTCCTTATCAAATGCTAAAAGAAAAGAAGCCCAGTCTCAAACACCTTCATGTATTTGGATGTAAGTGCTTTGTTTTGAGAACTCATACTTATCAGCTTGGAAAGTTGGAATCAAAGGCTGATGAAGGTTTTTTTGTTGGATACTCACCATCAAAAGCATACAGAGTGTTCAATCTGAGAACATACACTGTAGTAGTCTCCATAAATGTGTGTTTTGATGATAAGAAGATACCTGGCTTTGAAGAAGACACTCATGAAAGCTTAATATTTGCAAATGAAAGTGCTGTGATGGAATCTGTATCAAACTCTAATAAACTGACAAATCCTGACGATCCAAATCCTAACACTCCTTCAGATTTTGAAGATAATCATTGTACTAACGAACCTGCACATGTTGAGGGGGAGCAACAGCAAGGGTCAACTGATGGTACTAACACTGAAGAATCATCTCAAGATTCTTCTCAATCTAATCTCTCAGAATCTAATGCTGATTCAACATCAGATGAAAATGATTCAAGTACCAATATTTCCTCAGGAGATAACACAACAGATTCAGGGGGAGCCTCAAATGCATTTGATGAGGCATACAATTCAGGGGGAGCATCTAGCTCTAGAAGGACACTTCCCAATGCCAGAAAATGGACTAAAGATCATACTCCTGATCTGATAATTGGAAATCCTGATGATGGTGTAAAAATAAGAAATGCAACTCAGAACGAATGTTTATACCATAATCTACTTTCAAAAGAAGAACCAATGAAAGTAGAAGATGCACTTAAGGATGCAGACTGGGTCATGGCTATGCAAGAAGAATTGAATGAGTTCGAAAGAAATGAAGTATGGAAGCTGGTGCCTAGACCTAAGAACAGGTCAATTGTAGGCACAAAGTGGGTATTTGGAAACAAGACTGATTCTGATGGAATAATCATCAGAAACAAGGCAAGGTTGGTTGCTAAAGGATATTCCCAAGAGGAAGGTATTGACTATGATGAGACATTTTCTCCTATTGCTAGGCTGGAAGCAATCAGAATATTCTTGGCATATGCTGCTCACAAGAAGTTCAAAGTCTTCCAGATGGATGTCAAGAGTGCATTTCTCAATGGAGAACTTGAAGAGGAAGTCTATGTTGAACAACCACCAGGATTTATGGATCCTAAACATCCTGACTATGTTTACAGACTTGATAAAGCACTCTATGGACTGAAGCAAGCACCTAGAGCATGGTATGAAACCCTTGCTCAGTTTCTACTTGAAAGTGGATTCAAAAGAGGTACAATAGATAAAACCTTACTTCATCTGAATAAAGGTAAAGATTTGCTTTTAGTCCAAATTTATGTGGATGATATCATTTTTGGATCAACTAATCAAACACTGTGTGATAAGTTTTCAAAGTTAATGCAATCAAGATATCAAATGAGTATGATGGGAGAGATGAACTACTTCCTAGGCTTTCAGATTAAACAGACTGATAATGGCATCTATATCAATCAGTCCAAGTACACAAGCAATCTACTGAAGCGGTTTAATATGCAAGAAAGTGCTACTATAAGTACTCTTATGGCAACTGCTACAAAACTTGATCCAAATGAAGGTACCACGGTTGATGTCACAACTTACAGAGGTATGATTGGTTCTTTATTATACCTAACTGCTAGCAGGCTAGACATTATGTTTGCCACTTGTTTGTGTGCAAGATTTCAGGAAAATCTAAGGGAGCCACATCTAATTGCAGTAAAGAGAATCTTCAAATACCTCAAGGGTACTGTCTCACTTGGACTTTGGTATGCAAGGGAATCTGATTTTGCATTATGTGGTTATTCAGATACTGATTTTGCTGGATGCAAAATAGACAGGAAGAGTACATCAGGAAGCTGTCAGTTCTTGGGAGGCAGATTAGTCTCATGGTTCAGCAAGAAGCAGAAATCTATTTCTACTTCAACTGCCGAGGCTGAATATATTGCAGCTGGAAGTTGCTGTGCTCGGTTGTTATGGATGAGGAACCAGCTTATGGACTATGGATTATCATTTTCAAAAATTCCTATTTATTGTGATAATCAAAGTGCTATTGCTATGACAGGAAATCCGGTACAACATTCTCTTACAAAACACATCAGTATCAGATATCACTTCATAAGAGAGCATATCATGGAAGGATCCATAGAGCTTCATTTTGTTCCTACTAATCAGCAGATGGCTGATATCTTCACAAAGCCATTACCTGAAGCAACATTTACAAAGCTTGTGAATGAACTTGGTATGGTTAATTGGGACAAGTAAATTTATTTCAATTTACATATGATCAAATCCTGATGTATACTGATCAAATCCTGATATGTCCTAAATGTTGTGTTTTTCAATATTAAGCCAGAAATATTTGATGTATTTCATTTTTATATGCATGATAAATTAAGTGGATTTATTTGCTAAATGTGCATGTATGAATAAATATATCAGTGTCATCATTACACATCAGTCTAGGGAGACGCGCCTTCAAAAGACATCTTTTGGTTAATTCATTATGTTAACTCTTGACATAATAATTGGTCAATCTTTTAGTCTCTTGATATTCCTTCACTATCTCTCTCGGTTATTTAAATGACCTCCCATCCTTAAGTCATTTTACCTCCTCTCATACTCAAACACATCTCTTCACTTGTGCTTCTCACATTTTCTGGCGAATTTAAGCTGGTTTTACTGCTACGGCACAAGTAGTGTAACAATTTTTCGAAATGGAATCCAAACTCAATATCCTATCAACAACATTCCAAACGACATCTAGATTCAACTTCCAGACGTCATCAAAAATGATCTTCTGGTTTTCCAAAAAGAATTTCGTCTCCATAATCTTAAACAACAGGAGAAAATTATTCGTCTTGTTGTTCTCTTTGTTGAAAGTAGGAAGAAGAATTAAACATCCTCCATCTGTTTCTCTTCACCATCAGCTTTGTTAGGCTTCTTAGACCAAGGCTGTTGATGTTCACCATCTTAGACTAGAACTATCTTGTAATCTTTTGCATGTAATCTACAAATTTCATGAAATGTACTCTTCTGAAATATTAATGAAATTTCTTTTGATTACAAATTTAGTCTATGTTTATCTCGTATTGTATGCATGTGAATGTTCTTTTTGAAGCCTAATAATCTTTACATCATCTACTTAAATTATATTTCTTGATGATTGTTTTGATTAAAATTGTGGTTTGCTAATAATTTGTGTTATCTTGATAATCAACTGTTGAATTCAAATCGACATATCCTGAGATTATCAAATCCTGACAGAAGAAAGGTTTCAAATCCTGACCACAGGTCAGCATGCTCTAATTCAGATTATTAGTGTTAATTAATCCCTGAGTAAGTTTTATAGCTACAATTAAGTGTCTCACTTAATTAATGATTAATGGTGGATTATCTAATAAAAAAATTTCTACAGTTGTGTCTTAACATATCTGTATGTATTTTGTCTTTACTTCAGCAATTTACTCCACCGTTGAATTCTTTTACTCATTAATTGTTCCCTGTTCGAAGTCAAATTCACTAAGTTACCTTCTTCATATGAGTGTGTTATACCTATCTCTGAATAGTGAAGCTATAAAACCAGAAAAAATTCTGTGACATAATTCATCATACACATAGATTCACTGTGCACATCTCACGTTACTCTCTCTCACAAGCTATACAGGGCTGTCATGCAGGTCTGGAATACAGCAGTGGTAAATTTAACAAACACTGGCTTTTTCTTTGAGTATAAGGGCCAAAGATATGAAGTTGATGCTGATATTCTGCTTCAAGCCTTGAGATTGCCTGCCCTGGATGGTGCTCCTGATACTTATACCACTGAGCAGCTGTTTGATATGCTAAGGATTTTAGGCTATCAAGGAGAAATCACATGTGATATTCCGTATTTATCAGAATTATTATTATTATTATTTGAATATGTTTATGTGATTTTCTGATTTAGAAGGAATAGAATTGTGGATATTTTATTCCTGTTTGACGAGTTGGTATTATTAAATGGTAATGTGCTAATTGTTAAGTGTTACATCAATCCTTATTAATTTCTGAAAATATTTATTTAAATGTATTATTTTTTAAAAGTTATTGAAAGTCGGTCTTATTGATATCGGTAAATTGAAATTGTTTTGAAATATCCAGGAAATATTGTGAAATTATTTTTTTAGCAATAAATAATTATTATGTGATTATTATGGGAATTTTGGTGCATTATCTGATGATTGATATTTATATTTGGGTGTTTATATGTGATAAAGTGTAAGTATTTTTTATTTTTAATATGTCCAGAATAAAGTGTAGATAATTATGGTATTTTTCTTGTAATTTTTGGATTGTTATGATTTTATAAAAATTTATAGATTTAATAATTATTTTCTGAGTAATTATAAAACTATTTTATAAAGTCGGGAATCATCCAACCTCAACCGTTTTTGCGTTTTTACAACCCGAAACTCTTCCGAAAACTCCTTCCTAACCTAAACTAGTAATTCCGGACATTTTCCATGTTTTGACTTTTTCGATCCGGAGTACGGTTTGACCCGTGCGCGTGCCGGCGCAAACTTTTCGATACGATAATCATTTCGGTAGATCAACAAAACCCGTATTCTCGAGAGACGGGATATTTTTTACATTATTTTCTCATAGGGTGTTTTATAAGAAGCTCGGTTTTGATAATTACCCAAATCTGGTATTAAATTGTATCATTATTATAGTTACTAAGCGGTTAAGTAAACTATTTTTGGATCCGATCTATAATTATAAATTCAGCATTAAATTTCAGAATGTTTCAAAAATCATGAAACTTATATTTTCTTAAGTTTCGAATATTTTGAGAATTTTAAAATTATTTCAGAAAATTTTTGGATTATATTTACCCGCACGTTTGTTCGTTAAATCGTAAGATACGAATATGACGCGCGATTTTTAAATATTTTAAAAATTATGAAAATTTTATTTTTATTAGCTTTTAAATATTCTGAGAATTTTAAAGTATTTCAGTTTCATAAAAAAATTATCGGACCGGGCCTTTACCGGGACGTCAAACCCCACAAAAATCAGATTTTTATTTTTATAAAATCGTGGGACTTCCAAATATTTTATTTTTTCGCATATTTGGAATATTCATAATTTTTAGGACATTTTGATATAAATTTTATATTTATTTGATTAAATATTATTCCCCGCTAATTATTAATTTTGGACTAATTATTTAAATGGTGTATTTGATTTTAGTTTATAAAAAAAACAAAAAGAAAAAAATGTACAAAGAAAGAAACCCAGCCCCCACTCCCACCTGGCGCACCTACCCCCCCCCCCCCTTATTTTCTTTCTACCCTCTTCCCTCTCTCTCTCTTCTGTCTCTCTTTATGGTATATATTTTTATACTTTTAATTTTCAAAAATTCATATCTTCTCAACCGTTCATCCAAATTTCAATTATTATATATATAAACGATCAGCGCTTCGATATCTACGCATAGGTATATATATTACAAGGTTTTGAGAAGAAAATTTGCGGAGAATATTTTCCGTTTTAATTTATTTTCGGGGCATAGAAAAGGAGTTTGACGATATTGATTACTCCACATGGCATCTTAGCTTGTATATATCTATAGCTATTAATTTCAGATTTTTCTGGAGATATTTTCCAGACATCAGATATTCTCTTCGGGGTGATCAGAATTTATTTTGGATAACGATTCCGAAATTCCGCCTTCGACTTTTTCGATCCGGCGTACGGTTTGTCTTGCGCGGGTCCCGGCGCAACATTTTCGATACAATATTCATTTCGGTAAATCAATAAAACTCGTATTATCGATAAAAGGGAGCTTTTTATTAAACT
Organism: Apium graveolens; assembly: GCF_009905375.1. Taxonomy (NCBI): domain Eukaryota; kingdom Viridiplantae; phylum Streptophyta; class Magnoliopsida; order Apiales; family Apiaceae; genus Apium; species Apium graveolens. The sequence goes on from NC_133647.1 coordinate 82,613,420, forward strand.
ATCCGAATTATCACCTCGTAGTACGTGTAACCAGGCGCTGAGACCAAGACCGCAGTACAAATTGTACTGAATTGGATAATTATCCCGAAAACCGATACCGTTTGGATAAGTCTTTATAAATAAATGTACCGTTTTATATCCGGAATGATCCAACCGGATACTAATTTTCTGTAATTATAAATAGCCTTTTACCGTATTTTATTTCGTATCAAAATCATTTGCAGTCAGTTAATTATATAATTTTCCAGAGAAAAACCTTATATTCATATAATCTTTCGAGAATCAAACAAGCTTTTGGAGGTGTTATTGAATTCAGTTTGGAAAGCTCGAGTAACCAATCTGAAGGTTTTGAAGAGCTCTACCAGATTCTGTGATCCATACACCTGCAGAAATCAAGGTTTATTTTCTGAAAAAAATATTTATTTTCGAAATAGTTTTATTTAAAATATGAATTTTTGTTCGGATGATTGTTTGTATGATTTGATGCTTGCTTGTTGTAGAGATTGTTTTCCTGATGATTTTCATATGTCATACGTCTGATTTGGAGTTCAATAACATGCTCAAAAGTGGGTTAAATTCTTGAATTTTAAAATTAGGGTTTATAACCCGTATGAATGTTTTCAATTGAAATTTGGCCCTTTTTGATTTAGGGGTATTAGTTGTTGATTTATAGTGGATTATGTTTCTTATGAAATTTGCAATCGATTGATATATAGCTCGTTAACAGAGGATGTTTGAATCGAAGGGAGTTGTGTTTTGAAAATTCCCGATATTCGCTGGAAACCGGCGATGTTCTTGGCCATTTTCCAGCCAGAACAGGGTTAATTATTGTGTTTTGATTGCATGAATCAATTCCTGGTTGCCTGAAGATCATATCTGGAGCTTGTGGTTGGGTAAGGATGCCGGGAATGTATTCTCTGGCCATCCCCGAAGTTTTCCGGCGACGGAGGTGTAAAATTGCACTTTAGCCCCTGTAGTTTTGAAAACGATGAAGTTCAGTCCCTGAACTTTCCAGAACTTGTAAATTTAGGATTCCTGTTTTAAAAATATTCAAAAATCATATTTCCTATTTATTTTATTATAGAAATTCATTTTTAAATTCTGAAAATTCCAAAAATTATTATTTTAATTCCAAAAATTATTTTTAATTCAAAAATAAATTTGAATTAATTAGTTAAATAATTTCAGTTAATTTTTAATCAATTAATTGATCAATTAATTCGAAAATTAATTGATTAATTGATTTAATTAATTATTAATTGATTTTAATTAATTATTTAATTAGATTTAATTATTTAAAAATGATTTAAAAATTCTGAAATATATTTTCGAGCTTTAAAATATTATTCTAAATTATTTTCAAGACTCGATAATTATTATAAAAATTTTTTGAAGCCCGAATTGGCCAACCGAACCCTGTTTGTTTCTCCAAAATTGATCCAACGACCTGTTTTATTTCTGAAAAATGTTTTAAAAATCATTTTAAGTACCAGAAAGCTTGTTTATGACCCGAGATTTATTTATAAATGACTATATTATTGATTATGTGACGTGCTATGTGTTATATGTGACTTGTTGGTTGACTGTCAGTTTGTATATTCGATATTTACTTGTTTATTGCGTATCTTTCAATCCATTAATCGGATTTGGGTGAAACGAAGGGTATATAGAAGTATGTGTCGAATAGAATTATATGAGTTAAATATTGATAGATGCTTATGATATGTGAGCAGAAGAGGCAAGGCGTAGGAAAGGGAAACAGATAGTCAAGGAGTAAGACAGTGGTGATTGAGAGCAAGTGCAGTGTAATAAGCTAGTACCAGACAAGTGTTTTGAACTTTCTCGAGATATTGTATTGATTGATATTGTTGTTTTACATTGCAAGTGCTTTGAAGCACTGAACCCAAAACCCTGATTCCAGTTATTGATCTTGAGCCATAAACCTAATTCTTTCTAGACCATTGATTGTTGTATACCCATATACGAACCCCAAATATACAATACTACTCCACAAATACATACAAACTAAACATTAAAAACTGAACCAAATTGCTTACTCATTCAAACCATTGTATCTTATGCTTTGAAAGACCAAATCCTTGGAACCCTGAAATGTTGATTATTTTGTTATCCAATTCTTTTACTACCTATCATCCAAGCTTTGGAAATGCCATATTGATCCTTATACGGATTGGAACCATTTTCATTATTGAACGTCCATTGTTGTTAATGATCCTGTTCATGGTTTATTACTGCTTATTTTGTTATTATGGTAGAATTGGATTATTTTTATAAAATTGTGGACTAGATTCGTGGTCAGACCATATAATGGTCAAGTTAGGTCAATGTGTGCCTTGGATCCAGTTGTTAGAGCAGTATTGTGTGCTTTGCTCGGGGTTAGTGCGTGACTGATCAGCAGCCTAACCTTGGTTTTTAACATGAAAATATAATATCCAATTCTAAATCATAATCCATTCTTCACTTGATATCATAACCATATATACTTGATGATCCTTATTCTCAGTTTTGTCATTATGACTTGCTGAGCTAGTTAGCTCATTTGTGCGATATTATTTATGTTCTTTTCCAGTTAAGAAGGAACCGGTTGGTACCGAGGATCCCCAGTCCAGCGCGAGAGCTAGGGGTTCAGGTTGATCGAGCTAAGCTAGTAGGCTTCTTTTGGAATAATTTAAGTTTTTAAAAGTTTGTAATAATGTTTAATACTCAGTTCTGAGTTGGATAGTTGGGATTTGAACGGTTTGTAATATAAGTAAGTGTGGTTGGCTTGTGTGCATACTTTAACCTATTGCGATTCGTGGTAGTTGGTAAGTAGGGTCACTACATATTATTATTATCTTTATTATTATTATAAGCAAGTTATAAATAAGGTGTGTGTGTGTGGACCCCAAACTTCTGACCAGGGTTTGGAGGGCGCCACAGTTTTAAATATATTGATTTTATTAGAGTACAATTGGATTGTGTTGTTTGGGATTGATTTTGAGGGGTATGACCCCGGGAAAAGTCTGTTTTACAAAGACGTAATTTCGAAAGTTTTTCTAAAATATTTATTTCAATTTCAAATTATTATCTTTTATTATTCTCAAAAATCATAATTTGATTCAATTATTTATAATTTATTTTGATTTATTCTTATTTTATTCGTAATAATTAGACCGTTCGTCCGTTTAATACGAAATGAACGCGTATAGACTCAGAAAAATATTTTGCTTTCATTAAAAATTCTTTCGAGACCCAAATCCTTTTGTTTTGAAAGGTCGCTTGTTCTACAAGTTAATTATGAGTCACGTATTTACCCAAAAAGACGTATTTTGACCCAATTTCAGTTTTAATTGTACCGAGTCAAACCTTTTGACAAACCAAGTCATGTATTATATGAATTGTATGCTACGTGAGTTATGTGTGTACATACTATGTGAATTACGTACGTACGTGGGTCAAGAGTCTTGTGTTTGACTATTTCCTTTATGTGTGGGGTATCGTATGGGTAGACGATAGGATTTTGACGCGCAGTTCGTCGAGTAATTATCGTTTAGACGATTAAAGTTATATATTTGAATTATAGATGCGGATCATTCGAGTTGATCAGGACAAGATGTTGGATAAAGAATGAGATGGAATGGTATTGGATATCTGGCTTCTAGCAATCGCCGGAGCAGCATATCAGTAAAGTGTTGAAAAGAAGGACGGTAATATTTTGAGACAGAATGTTAGAATAGATGCATCTTTGTGAGTGTAACTAACTGCTAAAAACCCAAAGGCAAGTATCCCTATCATCACTTATTGTTCAAGTGATATTTATTTTGAATCTTATTCTCAGTTTAGAATAGATAAATGTTTTACATATCGCTGAATTAAATGATTCTGTTTATACAAGTACTCTTCTGCTATTCTATGTTCAGAATTGCTAAGTGATTTTACCTATCAAATGAATGGATTTATAAATGTTTTGGGTTTTGAGAAAAGTGAGTTGGTTTTGCATGTATTCCTGCACAAGTAAATGGGGGAATAAAATTTATAAGGGTGTCGAGTATTATGACCACTCTCAATAAAAGGTTTTAAGATTGGATGATCACAAATTGCGTAAGAGGCCGTGGCGGCGGTCCAGCAGAGATTTAGGTATTATACAGGATATAATACCTTTAGGCCGATATGTGCCTTGAGTGCCCCATTTGTTTAGTTGGATATGCTTCGGCATACCTGTGTTGCTCTGCGGCTGATCACCGACGGCAACACACCGTCGTTCGAGAATTCCAATCTAAATTATTATATTGCTTTTGGTAATCTTATAAGGAATGGTTTATCAAGTGTTTTGGTTTTGTATAAAAGGTGAAATGTAGTTTTGATTCAGTTTCTCCTTGATATGGATATTTAGTTTGTTGTTAAATATCAAAGGTGGTATTAGTATAGATTATTGATTTTGACTTCAGTATGGGATGTTGTGAGCATCAAAGTTCGTATTGATATCTAATTTGATATGACAACAAAATGAGTATTAATGTTAAGAGTTCGGTTTTAAATAAAGTTTATGATTCAATCCATAATCATTACTTCTTGTTATTGTGGTTTACGATATTGCCGTAAACACTGTTTTACGAGTTTTATCCTCGTCAAGATTCAAAGTATTGCTAAAGCATTTCGCTCGAAAATATCAAAAGGGTTTAGAATACAAGTAAGGAACCAATTCCGGGGTTCCTCAACTAAAATTTTATGATACAGCAATTATGATTTTAAAATGTTCTGACCTATTGCAGATGTCGGTTTTATATCAAAACGACCATATATATATTACAATGAACTTGCAGAGCATTTTTTCGCTCATACTTGCCTGTTTTGAAATTTAACCTCCAGTGAGGATTAGCTTGCGCTGTTTAACTACGTAATTCAAGGAAGCAAAGAAGAAGCTTTTGGAAGGTGGTTAGTCCAGGGTTTGTGAACTAGTTTAAGTTTTATTGTATAAAGTTCTTTATATTATATTATATTATAGTTGTGTATTTTATAATTGGGCCTAGTATACTTCTGTTTGAAGTTATACTATGGGGTATAACTTTGAGTTTGGAATTTGTTGAAAAGAGTTTTAAAAGAAAGTGAAAATTTATTGGTGGAATTTGGAATTCTCGTTTCTAGAACTGTAACCTTAAAAGATCTTGGATTAGTTTGGGGTCATAGATGTTAAATATCTTCCACTGGCATTTGTATATTGATTAAACATGTTATTTTTGATTGAGGTTTTATAGTGACGACCAAATCCCTTGACCCCAGATTTGGGAGTGTTACAGGTTGGTATCAGAGCTGAGGTTATAGTAAACTAGAAACGAGAGTATGAAGGAGTGTGTATAGCTATGTGAGGACGCTTGAGCTCATATCGAGTTCATGTTGGACTATTGGATATAGTACCAACAAGTAAGTTAAGATAGGCACATTCGTTCGAGATGGTTGTGTTCAGCTGGATGGAACTCCGGGAAGCTGCAACCTTCTATTGTGGAATCTTCCGAGGCTACTATGATTCGATGACAATGACGATTATCGATATCCTTGGAATATGAAGAAGTGTTAAGAATCGGATAGCGAGTCAATCGAAGAGTTCAAAAAGAAGATAAGTATTAAGACCTTGACAATACCTTCTCTTTCTATAAATTTTTTTGTCGTCTCTCAAAAAGTAGTATTTGTTAAATGACATAGTCCATAACACCCGTTTTCAATCACGTACTGTGCCAGAGGTTGTCATGAAACCTATTTTCAGGTTTTGATAGCTCTTCCAAATTATGATAATTTAACTTCCACTTTTCTTATATAGTGGATAGTTTCTTGGCGATGTGACACCACTTGCTTATTTTGTGCCAAAATTTTGTTCTCTGGATTTCATTTCCTTCAGAAATATCATCTTTGAAATCTTTTCAGTTTTATTCATTTAATTTTGGATTCCTTTGATATTCTTTTATTCTGACTGAGATGAACAACCCTAACTATAGGGGACACAAGGTATACCTGTCTGTGTGATAGGAGTTTAATTGGACGCCATCACTTGTGTGTGTTGTGAATACATGAAGGTTAACAACCTTTAGTAGTGTCTTAATTTGAACACGCAATACCAAGTTCATTTGATCATATTGATCTCTCAGTTATTCTTTTATGTTAGATATATTTGTGATGTCATGTCTAATCTGATTTGTTTAGTTTCAGAACTTATTATCAGAACTTAACTGGAAATCAGAACTTACTGAAGACAGGAAGTTATCAGAACTTAAGGCATCAGGACTTATATCAGGACTTAAGTGCGGGTACACTTCAGATAAGGAAAGCAGCTGATTTATAGGAGAGGATCTGGATTAAACAAGTAAAGATATTCATGAAGAATTGGACAACCATAGGACTGCAGTAGATAATCTCTGATTGATGTATTCTAGGAAAGAAATCATTATCATATCAATTAGTAATTATCTTGTAACTGTGTATTATATAAACACAAATTCGGATTTACATTATATGTGTTATCATTCACGAGAATATTATTTTGTAACCCTAGCAGCTCTTAGTGATATCATACATCACTGAGAGAGTATATTAAATTTACTGTAACAGAGTTTGATATATTGAATAAACTTGTTTTCTGTTACATACTTGTGTTTATAATCGAATTGATTGTAGATACTATATTCAACCCCCTTCTATAGTATCATTGAGGCCTACAAGTGGTATCGGAGCCAATTTGTTAAGCTTAAAAACAGTTAAGATCCAAATAAACAATCAATCATGTCTGATCAAGAAAAAATACCAGACCCTCAAGAACCTGCAAAGGTTCAACCCATTCAAAACACCAGTAGATATGAAACCATCAGGGTTCCTTTGCTCAGGGTGTCTGAGTACCCTGTATAGAGTGTGAAGATGGCCATGTTTTTGGAAGCTACAGATCCAGAATATTTAGACAGAATTTATGATGGTCCATACAAGCCCACAAAGCTTTTTGTTGCAGTTGGGAATGAGCCACATATGATGATTCCCAAAGAAAAGAGAGAATTCACCAATGAAGACATCTCTTCACTAGGCAAGGATGCAAAAGTAAGACACTTGCTTCATAGTGCACTTGACAATGTCATGTTAAACAGGGCTATTGGATGCAAGACTGCAAAAGAAATCTGGGATGCATTGGAAGTGAGATTTCAAGGAACCAATCCCATCAAAAAGAACAAGAAGACAATACTCACACAGGAGTATGAGCACTTTGACTCAAAATATAATGAGTCACTAACTGATACATATGACAAATTCACAAAGCTGTTGAATGATCTGTCGCTAGTGGATAAGGAATATGATCCAGAAGATTCAAATATGAAATTCCTACGAGCTCTTCCTGAAAAGTGGGATTTGAAAGCTACTACAATAAGAGACAACTATGAACTTGCTGATATGTCTCTTGATGAAATCTATGGGATGCTCAAGACTCGTGAACTTGAGATGGAGCAAAGAAAGAAGAGGCATGGAGGGAAGTCTAAGAAAGTTGCTTTAAAGGCTGAAGAAAATCCAATTGTCTCTAGGAAGGCAAAAGGAAAGGCTCTCATCATACAGTCATATTCAAAGTCATCAGATTTTGATGATGATGTTTCAGAACCCGAAAATTTATCTAAAGTGGATGTTGATGCAGAGATGATGCAACTGTGTGCTCTTATGGTGAAGGGTATCACAAAGATAGCCTACAAGAAATTCAGAAAGGGTAAGAAGTTTTCCAGGAAAGGTGGAAGTTCTGACAAGAGAGGATTCAGAAAGACTGAAGGCAAAGGAGGAAAGTCTGACAGAGGAGACAACTCAAATGTCAAATGCTACAATTGTGGTGAAAGAGGCCACATCTCTCCTGATTGCAAGAAAGGAAAGGGTGATAAAGGCCAGACACTTATCACAAAGAAGAAAAATTGGGCAGACACTTCAGAATCTGAAGAAGAGGAGAACTATGCCTTAATCGCAAATGCTGATAGCAGTTCTGATGCTGCTAAACTAGATGTACCTCTATCAACTCTTGCTTTTGATACAGAAGATATTACTAAGTTGAGATTATTTCTAAAAAACATTTATATTAGCTATAGAGATCAGACTTTAGAGAATGAAAGATTAAAATCTGAAAATCTAATGTATAAAAATAGAAATAGCTATCTTGAAGAAGAGTTAGTCAAGATGTACACTATTCAGATAGAGAGAGATAATGCTGTGTATGTTAAGAATGAATTGCTTAAATAGAATGATTATCTAAAAACTGAATTAGAAAAGGAAAGAGAAATCATCATGATTTAGACTAACTCAGGTATAACAACTCAGAATATTCTAAGTAGTGGAAACTGGGAAGAGGGGTTAGGTTATAAAGATGCTAAAAGTGCGAAAGGGACTTTGCCAATTAAGCCAAAGGTAAATCCTGTTAAATTTGTTGCAAAAACTGTTGTGTCTGATTCTGAAGAGATGAAAGACTCTAAAACAGAAGTCAAAGAAAAGTCAACTTCTGACAAATTACAACAGGATAAACCAACTTTGTTAAACATTGGCTTAATGACAAAGAAGCAGCTTAAGTATAAGCTGAAAGAGATTAAAAATGTGAACAAGGTAAAGAAAGCTAGGAAAAATAGGAATAGAAAGGAAGGTGTGAATAAAAGTAATAATTATATGCCTGTTCCTAATGCTCCTAGAAAGAAATGCTATAATTATGGAAACTCTAACCATCTTGCTTCTTTTTTCCGAAAAAATAAATATATAAACTCTTTACCTCCTAGATCAAGAGTTAAGAGTCAGTCTGTTAGGTTTAAACCACAAAATCCTTGTTTTCATTGTGGTAGTTTATGGCATTCTATTTATACTTGTAAGGAATATCATAGTTTGTACTACGATTATTATGAAATAAAACCTTCTTTAAAGAAAGTTAGTGTAATTCCTTCTAGTGTTAATTCTGATGCAAAGTCTGATATAAAGTCTGATAAAAAGCATGTTAACATAAACTCTGAAACTAAATCCGCTGTAAATGCTAACAAACTTAACAAGGCCAAAGGATCCAATCAAGTCTGGGTCCTTAAAACTAATCAATAGTGGTCTTTGTGATTGCAGGGCAAAAGGAAAAATATCCTGGTTCTGGACAGTGGATGTTCAGGACATATGACTGGAAATAAAGCCATGCTATCAGACTTTATGGAGAAAGCTGGCCCATGAGTTTCTTATGGAGATGGCAACATGGGAAAGACTCTGGGATATGGCAATATCAATCTTGGGAATGTCATAATTGACACAGTAGCTCTTGTCTCAGGACTTAAACACAATCTGCTAAGTGTGAGTCAAATCTGTGATAGAGGTTATCATGTGAATTTCTTTGAAGAACACTGTGAAGTTGTAAGTAATTCTACAGTCAAAGTGGTTCCGAAAGGTTACAGACATGGTAACATATATGAAGCCAGACTTTCAACAAATTATGATGGTTCTACAATTTGTCTGTTAAGCATAGCATCAATTGAAGAAAGCTGGAAATGGCACAAGAGACTCTCTCATTTAAATTCAACAACATAAATGAGCTAGTAAAGAAAGCTCTTGTGAGAGGACTGCCAAAATCAATATTTGCTCCTGATGGTCTTTGTGACTCATGTCAAAAGGAAAAACAAAGAAAATCTTCATTGAAGAGCAAAACTGAATCCTCAATTCTTGAGCCTTATCACTTACTGCATGTTGATCTATTTGGTCCAGTCAATGTCATGTCTATTGCAAAGAAGAAATATGTTATGGTTATAGTGGATGAGTTCACAAAATACACTTGGGTGTATTTCTTGCACAAAAAGAATGAAACTGCATCTAATCTAACTGATCATGTCAGACAACTGGATAAGTTAGTCAAAAATTTTGTTAAAATAATAAGAAGTGATAATGGCACTGAGTTTAAGAATTCAATCATGGAAAAGTTCTGCAAAGAGCAAGGAATAAAGCAGGAATTTTCTGCACCTGGAACTCCACAGCAGAATGGAGTTATAGAAAGAAAGAACAGGACTCTTATTGAAGCTGCACGAACTATGCTTGATGAAGCAAAGCTACCAACCTATTTTTGGGCTGAAGCTGTGCATACTGGTTGTTTTACACAGAATGCTACACTCATAAATAAGCATGGCAAAACACCATATGAGATGGTGAAGAAAAAGAAGCCAAATCTGAAATACTTTCATATATTTGGATGCAAGTGTTTTGTTCTTAAGACTCATCATGAACAGCTGTCAAAATTTGATCTAAAAGCTGATGAAGGAATTTTTGTTAGATATTCACTTTCCACAAAAGCCTTCAGAGACTACAATTTAAGAACAAGGGTTGTCATGGAATCTATCAATGTATCTTTTGATGATAAAAAGATTACTGGACTTGAAGATTTCAATGATCATGATCAACTGAGATTTGAAAATGAAGATGTAAGTTCTGATTCTGTAAATTCTGATGACCTAAATCCTGATTCTGTATGTTCAGACGGGTTAAATTCTGATGTCATTGAAATTGTGGTAACTGCTCCAAAGGAAAATGTACCTGTTCAGGGGGAGCAAGCTGATGATCATACCATAACTAAGCTGATGATCATACCATAACTCAAGACTCTCAAGAAGCATCAGAACCAGTCACTGGCTCTTCAAGTTCTAATTCATCAAGTTCTGATGAGCCAAATTCTGACAATTCTGGAAACTCTAATTCTTCAATTCCTGAAGGATCCAACTCAAATTCTGGAATCTCAGAGAGCATAACTTTAGGGGGTGCATCATAAAATGTTGATGGAGACAGCATGGATCATGGGGGAGGATCCAGTTCTAGAGATCAACTTCCATCTGTAAGGAAGTGGACTAAATCACACACACCTGACTTAATAATTGGAGATCCTGAAGCAGGTGTCAGAACTAGAACAGCAACAACAAATGAATGTCTCTATCATTCTTTTCTATCTCAGACTAAACCAAAAAAAGTGGAAGAAGCTCTTCAAGATGCTGATTGGGTGCAAGCAATACAGGAAGAGTTAAATGAATTTGAAAGAAATATAGTCTGGACCCTAGTACCAAGACCAAAGGACAGATCCATTATTGGCACAAAATTGGTATTCAGAAATAAAACTGACAGTGATGACATAATTACAAGAAACAAAGAAATGATGGTTGCTAAAGGTTACTCTCAACGGGAGGGTATTGACTATGATGAAACATTTGCTCCAGTTGCTAGATTGGAAGCCATAAGTATCTTTTTGGCTTATGCTGCTCACAAGAAGTGTAAAGTCTTTAAAATAGATGTGAAAAGTGCTTTTCTCAATGAAGAATTGGAAGAAATGGTATATGTTGAACAACCTCCAGGCTTTGTAGATCCAAAATTTCCAAATCATGTCTACAGGCTTGACAAAACACTTTATGGCCTTAAGCAAGCTCCAAGAGCATGGTATGAGACATTAACTCAATTCCTTCTGGAAAGTGGATTTCACATAGGCACAATTGACAAGACTTTATTCTACCTCAACCATGGAAAGGACTTACTTTTGGTACAGATATATGTTGATGATATCATCTTTGGCTCTAGAATTACAAAACTTTGTGAAAGATTTTCCAAATTAATGCAGTCAGGATATCAAATAAGTATGATGGGAGAGTTGAGTTATTTTCTGGGACTTCAAGTAAAACAAACTGAAGAAGGTACTTTTATCAGTCAATCCAAGTACACCAGAAATCTACTCAAGAAATTTGGAATACAAGACCATTCTACTGCATCAACTCCCATGGCCACTGCCACCAAGTTAGATAAAGATACTGGAGCATCAGTAGATATTACTAACTACAGAGGTATGATTGGCTCTTTACTCTATTTAACTGCAAGTAGACCAGATATCATGTATGCTACCTGTCTTTGTGCAAGATTTCAGGCTGATCTAAGAGAACCTCATCTAATAGCTGTGAAAAGAATTTTCAAGTACCTAAATGGTACAGCTGATCTAGGATTGTGGTATCCTAGGGAATCAGATTTTAAGCTAATAGGTTACTCAGATGCAAATTTTGCACGATGCAAAATAGACAGGAAAAACACTAGTGGAAGCTGCCAATTTCTTGGAGGCAGATTGGTTTCTTGTTTTAGCAAGAAACAGAAATCAATTTCCACATCAACTGCAGAAGCAGAATATATTGCTGCAGGAAGCTGTTGTGCATGGATTCTTTGGATGAAGAATCATTTACTGGACTATGGGTTAGAATTTTCTAAAATACCTATTTACTGTGATAATCAAAGTGTTATTGCTATGACAGGAAATCCAGTTCAACACTCAATGACAAAGCACATTAGCATTAGGTACCATTTCATAAGGGAACATGTGATGGAAGGTACAGTGGAATTGCATTTTGTTCCAACAGATCAACAACTAGCAGATATCTTCACAAAACCACTATGTGAAGCTACTTTTACTAGACTGGTAAATGAACTTGGAATGGTTTTAGGTTCTTTCTCAAAATCTGTTTAGTTTTTATTCTCATACATCAGACTTTATGATCAGTGTTTACAGATTTTCTTATATCAATGTAATATGTGCTTAAATTGTTACATATTAAACACTACTTATTATCTGATGTGATTCTATAAACTCTGAAAGTGTTTTGAATGTTCTGTGACTATTCAATCCAATGAGGATTATCCTGTTAGATGCTGACTTAGTAGTCTTTAACAAACTATGTATCCCATGTTTGAATTAGTTATTTATGCGGAAATCAATAACACAAGCAAATTCTGATTTTGATCTTAGTCAAATTTACTTCCTGTATCTTATTACTAAGTCACAAACTAGATTATTGCTTCTTATCTGTTAAATTCTGATGTCAGTAAATCTTAAGGATGAACTACATGCTTGATAAGCCTCACTTACCTGAAGAAAATAAAAAAATTGAAATCAGGTACTCCTTTGAGATCTAGAGTAATTTATGTGAAAGGGAAGATCCAAGTGCATTGCTGGTATTAAGTAATATGCATTAGAAAAGCAAATTAATTTTTCTTGGTGACTTTTCACATCCTCTGATTACTGGAGAAATATTCTGATAACAGCATAAATTCTAATGGCAGTTGTAACTCATTTATACTGAGAAGCCATTGTCAAAAGAATTTCAAAAGATGCAAAAAAATAAGCACAAACAGTTGTTGCATAACTTTATTCTACAGTAGACTTCACGATTCAAGACGGATTTTAAGCATTTTTCTTAGTTATACCTTATTTCTAAGATATACTGAAATTTATCAGACTTTAATCTTTATCGGATCATTTGCACATACACACACTATCACTCCATATGAATGATGAAAATTACTGTGGTGATTAAGTTGTTTCTGATAAACAGTTAAGTATTATTTGCATAAATTCTGAAGACGAGTTCTGATTATATTCTGATGATTAAACTATGAAGAAACCAGTCAGTATTTGTGTGAAGATACACAGAATTAGTCATTCACCTTTTTGAGTACAGAAGCCATGTTCAGATGACCATTAAATTTTGATAATAGTCAAGTTCTGATGTAAACTCTGATGCTTACGTGTCACATTTTAATTGGTTGATTTATTATTAGTTTTTACTGTAACGGTCATTTTTTTCAGAAAATAATTAAGTGAGATAAAAACAGTGATAATCATTTGGTTAATGGGTTGCGTGTTTGTTTTGGTAACCGCATGTGAGCAATAATTAGTGCACGTTTACCTGCCCACTAATATTGTTTTGACTGTTTACATGCTGCCAGGTGTAAAATGTTTGTTCTGCTTTACAAATATAGTCGTTGTCACGTGGAGAGTATAAATACTAGAGTTAAAAGATTTTACAATCTTTTACCTACTTTTACTCTGATCTAATCTCTCTTATTCTCTCTCACTCTCTATTATTCTCTAAAGCTATTTTCTCACAGGCATTTTATCAAACACTCTATACACACACAACTTTTCACTTAATTTTCACAGAAATGGCACCTAAGGATCTTATCTATGATGGAGCCAAGTTTGTCCCCAACAACTATATGGCTGTTCTCAACAAGGACGAGGCTCTTTCAGAACTTCACTTCATTCAAGATTTTCTCGCTCAAAGTGAAATTGGGTATGCTCTGACCCAACCACAGGCTCTCTCAGGTAAGCAAATTCTGGAGTTTTGGAGGTCTGGAGTCTATAATAATGGTGGTGAAAGTGGGTCCCCAGGCATCATTTTTACAACAGGGGAAGATGAGCACCTGGTAACCTTGTCAATTATTCGACAAGCATTGCATCTGCCAGAAAACTGTACTTACAATTCACAAGTTGGGGAGCCAGTTCTTCAA